>NC_053204.1:8212241-8516120 GCF_905163445.1 Pararge aegeria | reverse complement strand
ATAAAGTATTTCAACGAGTTGTATGAATAGAAGTTATTCAATAAAGCCCTCACAATACAAGGGCTTAAGATATTTGTATTACAAAAATATTTAAAAGGATTTGTTTTAGACCGGCAGTGTCTAAGTACTTGTATATGTGCGTGCAAACGGACGCAAAAACGGTAAAAATAAAATCGTATGCAAACGCTGGTAATTTAATTAATAATCATTTGGTTACGAATATATAATAATATATAAAACTATTTGCGTAACATCCTCTAGGCATTCCTCGGTAATACAAAATATAAACAGACAAAGGCAGTTCCATTTTGTATCTAAAATAAACTGTGTAAAAAAAGCAAAACAATCGTATAGGACGCATGTTAGTACCAAACAAAGTCTTCAGTTCCCGACATAAACGATCAAACGAAAGCTTTAGTCGACAAACAACCAGACCGAACATCAAAGGGACACAAAACGTGCATCGAATTACATATCCTAACAAAATACCATTAATATCTGACCGTAAACACCTATAAATAGCGGGCAAAGGATTAAAGGATGCTACTGGCTTCTCGCACTTACCGGATAGCACAAGAAAAAAGAATAACTTCAAGCGCCACCACATTTTGTTCACACTATAAACCGAGTACCACTGTTGCTAATTCTTTTTTTAAATCTTAACCATTGAAAACCATTTTTTTATTTAGAAGACGTTTGGAAGTAGCATTTTTGTTCGGAAGCACGGAAAAATAACTGAATACGTCCGCCACGACGCCGCGACACCGAATAACTGCAAAGTTCACGCAATACAAACTTGAAAAAGCTTTCAAGAACCGCTTTCACGTATAGCACACTGCATGAACTTTTGTTTCAGCAACACACGCACACAACGATTTCAGGTCCCAGACAGCAGCTAACTTCACTACATATTTGACAGTTCATTCACACCAATTGCGTTCGGATACACGCAAAAGTAATGCATTTAATGCATAAAAATATCTAAAATTACCGAATAATTAATTATAGTTTATGAAAAATTGCATTAATTTTTAATCTTATAAATTTAGCTTTTATTTAGAATACTTATAATTGATGAATTCATAAAGTCCATGCAGTCGACAAAAGATGGCGCTCGAAGCAAAATTTTTCGTTGGACTACTCAACAATAGATGGCAAAGGTGTACTATATTTTTGTTTAGAATCATTTAAATGTATCTATGCTATAAAAAACGTACATACTAAAAGATTTATAGGTTACTAAATTTGGCATGGCTGATGCCACTGTTCTGTGGATCTGATTGATGCATGCTGGTTCCCTGGTAATTGAACGGGTACTTTCACGGGGCGCAAGGTTTCCTTGGCAAAATAGTCTCATTTAATAAGATTGAGACCGACAGCCGTAACTTAGATAATGGAATCCATCGATATTGAATCCGGTACCCGATTCTATAACTCAATGTGTACCAATCTCTCATGTCTATAAAATACAGAGTAAGTATTTTTACGGTTTGCCGTGGTGACCCTGGGCCCTTAGAGTCTTAGTGCCGCATTTAATGGTCTCAACTGCTTTGCAAAGATGTACCTCAAGAGAATATTATATCTACCCATTATCTCGAGTTACCTCATAGAGAAAATTGTAAACACAATCTGGTTTTGGCGGTGGCTTGTTACCTTTCCTTCTATCGAAAGAGACCTGCCGTCGAAACCGATTCCGCGGATATAACTTTTAACATAACTTAGCCATACCTACTCTTAGCATTATCACTTACCAAAAGTAGGGCTAGCATACGTGCCGAGAGATAATTATCTCTACCAGTTACTCGTATTTCGTCTATAGAGATAGACGAGATAATGGTTACTCGTGGTGCGCCTAAGATGGGAAATTGCCAGAATTTAATCAAGACAGATAAAAAAAAGCATTGAATTAAACATTTATTTTACAATATATATACATTTTATGAATCTATATATTTTAATAAAATAAAAGATCATACATGACTTAATCCTATTTTGAGGATTTACAAAATATAATCAAATAGGGTATCCACCTTTTAAATACTATGCAAACACGTACTTCGTACTCAGCGGGACCCTAAAATATCTTTATTAAAAAGGCAATACAAATTTGTTTTTTTTACATGCATTTTAGAAGTCTTCGGGTTCTCGTCGGGGCGCTCCTTTCAGAAAGAGTAGGATTCAAAGCCTCTATGGAGAACTCTCAGGCATGCAGGTTTCCTCACGATGTTTTCCTGTACGGCTAAGTAAGTGGTATTAAGAGGAGCGTGCAGGAATAGAACTCGGTCACTGCGAAAGTAGGACCGACGTCCTAACCACTAGGCTAAAACCGCTATAATTTATCTGATATATCCTAAAAACACAATTCAAAGCTTTATTTATAAGATTTATTCCAAGCTTTGGCTTTGACATCAAATACATTATGACGGCGGATTGTGTATTCGACTTTCAAAATTGGAAAAATGTTTGTGTGATGAACAAGTGTTTATCTGTATATTATAAGTATTACAATTATTATCTGTATAAGTATTATATTCTATATAGCTTGTAAATTTTATTTATTTTCATAACTCACTGAGTTAATATTAGTTATTTTAACTCAACTGGTTGTTCTTAGTTTGTAGTTGTAATATTTTCTAAATTTAAGTACATAATTTTAGTTTTTTTTTAATGTGTATTCATGCATTTTATTCATCAGTAATTTAAGTCCCCAAAAATCAAGCCACGCTTATTTTGGAGCTAGATGGCGATGTTTGTATTGTTGTAATAGATTCATTTATTAAAAAAAAAAAAACTTAGTTCGTGTATAGAAACTATGGAGGGTAGAGCTCCATAATAGAAACCCCAGTTATAAACAATAGAAAATCGACCACGATATAACTGTTTTGCATTAGACAACGTTACTATGTAAGATAAAATAAGTAAACATTTTACTATCAGCATTCTATCGTCGCCAATTATTTAAAATGTAACAAAGACAAGGGTCAAGGATTTATACCTATATTATGATAGGTAATTATATTTATGAACTTTATCTACCAATACCTACTAATAATACAATGAAGATAATTTATTATAATCCGTGAAAAATACAAAACTCAGTTAGATGTAATGATAAAAGGTATAACACTTTTACTATACAACGGAACATTGCAACGTCATTTGTATTTTTTCGTGTTAGAACGCTTATTTCAGGAATTACGCGATACTTATCCAAGTAGCTAAATCAGGTGAAATTACGAGCCATAAAAATTTTAAAATAAATAATGTTGTACATAGAAATTTCAAAAAGCTTAAATAAATGTTTTATGGCTTTTCCATTTACTCATCCAGAATCCATGTTTTTTTTTCCTTTGTTTATTTAGCCGTTTAGTGAAACGAGTTATCGTTTTACAGTTGTACCTATCTAGCATTTTTATTGTTTCATAATTATTTCCGTGACGAGTGTTGGCTTTTCAAGCGCGGATGAACTTATCTATATAAATCTTTGTAATAAGATTGACAAGGTTCAGTTTACCCTGACTTAAACTCCACAACGCCTTAACCAATTACAGAACTGCTGAGACAGTATTACTGGTGGCACGTGAGCTCAAAGGGCGTACCTTATCTCGAGAGCCGGCCGGACCTAATATTGATTGCAACTAAGTAACTCTAGGAAGCGGTGATAGCCCAGTGGGTAGGAGCTCGACTTCACATGCGGGGGGCCGAGTTCGAATCCCAGCACGCACCTATACGTTTCATTAAAATATCACTTGCTTCAACGGTGGTAACCTGCATGAGAGTTCTACATAATGTTCTTGAAGGTGTGCACTGGGCCAGCGTGGTGGAATATGGCCTTAACCCCTTCTCATTGTGGGAGGAGACCCGTGCCCTGTAGTGGCCCGGTAATGGATCGATATAATGCTGATGATAAATTGACTAGATTAATTAGTCTTGTCAAAATAGATAATATATTTAACTGGCAACACGGGTAAGAATTAGGAGAATCACTTTGTCTTATAAATGCTTATACATTAGGTGCTAAGCTAAGGTGTTATCGTACCTACCCTTAGAAAAAGATTAGGATCGAAATTCAAAGTAAAGCCTGACCAGGAAAATAAAAAAAAGTTTTGGTGTCGCGACAGAAAAAAATAGTTCAATTTATATCCGCGAGGGTTTTAATTTTATTTTTCAGGTTTTAACATTATTTATATTTTTTCACTGTGGACAGTTTTTATACTTGGCATTAGCAATGTAATGGCTACCGTATACCTATTTACAATATATACACAATAATAACAAAAATAGAATTTTAACATACGAGTAAAATCCTTCCAGACTATGTCATGTCATATTATCTTACAGGTGTACAGGCATTTTAAATATGAAATACTTACAAGATATTATCAAAGAATGGGATATTTATAGTTTTTATTTTTTGTTTCAACTTTAATTTTCATTTAATTCCAAGTTGTGTACTGTGTTGGATTTCAGCTTAGAATAAAACTTTTTTATATTAGATTGTTTATTTTTAGATCTACCTTTAGTTATTATCTGTCTGGTGTACCTAATAACAATAAATAAAAAAATAAATTACATAAACTTACTTTAAGACATAATTGATCAGACAAATAAGATATGAAAATCTAATTTAAACCTTACAAAGTGGGTTGTAAAAAAACTTTCACTGTTAAACTGAAGATATAAAGTCCTAAAATCAAATAAATATGTGCAATGTACCTTAAAACTTTAACAATTACATGTAATTAGTCAAAATAGCAAAAAAAGATTTTGATGAAAATATCTACTATTTTACAATGATATAAAAACTACAAAGAATATTGCATACGCATGCTGGGCAAATCCAGAGGCCTATAACAAAAAATACAGTGATAAGCATTTTGATCTGGTTGCCCAAAAAAAGTCCTGGTAACCACTCACAAGTAACCAAAAAGTTTTCAACAACAATACCTGTTGTTGAAACCTTGGCTTTATTATGTTGCTAAAATTGCCATTTATGGTAATCATCAAATGGTAATTTTTTTTTAATCTTTAACAATTATCCAGGTATCAGGACTAGTATTAAATAGTTCTGATACCTGGAGACATTTAAACATTTAAAGAATTAGCCACGTTTGCAGTACTGCGATTCAAATAACTACTATGTTTTCAGGACTAAGGAAAAATACCAGCACATCAAACTGTGGAGTTTACAACAAACAGGTTACAATTTCTTCATGTACATAGTTGTGGTTGCAATTGTTTTTAATAAAAAGTTCCAGCAAGCGCCGCAAGTGCTGTTTTAAAAGAGGTAATAAGGTTAACTTAAAAATAGCATTTTGTACTTTTGAAGTTATACTTCTTTTGGAATCTGATAAAAATCTGATGAGAGAGAGTGAATTTTTATGAAATAAAAACTGCATTGATTGATATTTGATGATATTACACTAAAGCAGTATAACTTCTTCCAGGAATACTTTTTTATAGTGACAAATACAAAATGAAAAAAGTAACTTTAAATGCAAAAATTTACACATTTTTCTTGCTGCTAAAGTGATACTTAGCAAAGGTCTGCGCTACTATCAAGGGAAACACTAAAGTTGCATCAGCGTACAACTTGACTGGAGTTGCATTTGGACGTATCTTTCCCCATGAAACTGCTTCATCTGGTCTCGCACCAGAGTCACTCCCATCAAATTCACTTGCCGTGTTAACATACACAGCAAAATCTGCTCCATTTCTCATTAAATTAGCATTCTTTATATGATGTTTTATAACCCCACCTCCTAATATAATCATACCAGTATTGTTAGCTTTAATAGGCATGTTATTTAATCGGCGCAAGTCTGATAATATATCAATAATCAGTCCTGGACGCTTATATGAATGAAAATACATCATATCACCTAATGAGCCATCAGTTAAAGCTGGGCTAAAGATCGGTATATTATTCCTCCAGGCCCAGTAGCAAACAGAACTTTCATTGTTGATTCTCTCACCCAACCGAGCAATTATACGTGAAGGAGACCAAACTGTCCCATCACTGATCTGCTCATCTAACATTTCATTCAATAAAGGTGTGACCCATTCCTCGAACAAGCAATAATTATTGTTTGGTACCAATAAGTTTCCGATTCTATTAATGCCACGCGTTCTCAACATTTTCCCACTCAAATTGAAGTCACCAACGTAGGTAGGTGCGAGGCATTTAATTAAATCCTCTTCTATACCGCCTGCTGTGGTAACCACACAATCAACTAATTTATTTTTAACTAAAAACTTAAAAGTGTCTCTGAGGCCAGATGAAATCATATTTGATGTGTAACCCAAGAAAATTGTGCAGTTGGTTTTCTTCTTGATGAAACTGTCTTCTTCGAAGCAGTCACTGGTTTCTTCTGTCAATGGTATGGATCGACATTTTAACATTTTATTGATTTCCTCGACTGCTCTACCGAAATTCGTTGCTTGGAAGCCAGATCTGGCATAGCTCTCTAAAATCTTAGTGTAGTCTGTACCGTTCTCCCAGTCATACCCAGCCACGATCGGAGTCTCGGCTGGTAACTCCTGGCTGCGGGCTAGGACTGCGCTAACTGCCGAATCCAAGGTTTGAGATTTCGTAGTCTCAACTTTTTGTTTGACGTCCATTTTTACTTAGTACTTATTTCCAATTCTAATAACTTATTGGTTAATTACAAAATTAGCAGATTTTAATAAAATAACTCATGAAATTTGAAATAGTAACGCGAGATACAAAGCACGAACTGCGATTCACGAAATCGTGATTTTATTTATATTTTGTATTTTGTATCGAGTTCTGTCATTTGATAATGTCAATGTGTGTGACTAGTGTTGTGCTTATCGATTATTTGTCAATAATCAAACCAAGTTAATTGAAATACTTTATAGAATACGTAATCGAATATGAAAAAAGTACCTTCTTAAATTATAGATTTACTATAAAAAAAAAAGCGATCTTATATGAACAACATTTAGTCAATAAACGCAATCACAATCTGGTATCTATTACAAATTTAATGATTTATTGATGACTGTTTTCGAAAGGTTTCTTTTTATTACACATGCAAAATCAATGATTACCATCCATCTTTTTATTTAAACAAAATTAACATAAAATATAATCCCAAAAATCGATAGAAATAATCATTAATTACTATGATTTATTCTAATTTTTTTTTAATGAATAGTGGTCTTGTGTCACCCATTTTCGTTTGTGTATTTAATTCATTGATATAGTACTGGTGCCAACTCCATTGAGCTAAATACCGTAACTAAACTAACTTGACTTGTCTTAATAATGGTTTTATCCTTTTCCAGAAACAACATAGTCAAGGGGATAGTTTTATTACAAGAAATAAATTCTGTTTAGTCTTGAGAAATGCGTCCAACAGTATTAGCATACCTATGCGTTTTATTATAACATGAATATTATGCTTTGTTTAACCTTAAGTCTGATTTTTGAAACAGTAGAATTCTAAGTTTCTTGGTGATTTGAGCTATTTCCAAATGTATTTATAATTTATGTTCATAATTATTATTTAGATGATTTATTATTCGTTAATCGATTCTGAAATAATGCTATAGAAAGCACTAGTATCACACGTCATTCTGTCAATGAGAGCAACTCTTGGTTGTCAACTGTAAAAGCATAGCCAATTTTGCCATCTTAGAAAGCTCCTTATTTTGTTTAAAACTCGGTTCTAAAATACCAACTTTATAACACATTTAAAGTTTTATTATAACGCATTATCTAGTTATCTCATTATCGGACCACCAAGATTCACTGTAGATTAAAATTTGAGATTTCTGTACAGTTGAATCAATTAAATTACAGGAATGAGCCCGCAGACTTTGACAATTGAAAGTGTACACTGTCAAACCTTTTTTTGAAAAACTAAAATGTCGGCTATAGCTAACTTCAGGGTGTCTGGTTTTTTGTGCGGTGTGCGCGCGCATCGTAAAAAGTGAGCTGGCAGACGATGTATTTCCCTCTCACTCGGTTTCGCTTCTACCTTCATCCATCGTTATAATCGTTACATCGTGTTATATATATTTCACTCCCATGATTGATCCTAACGCCGCTAAAGAGGTATAACTTCAATAAGAGTAAGAGATAATTATCTGTGTGAGTGTCGCTTGGAAAAAGTATGAGTCTCCCATATTCTTTTTTCCTGCCCAAAATTGCTCTTTAATCTGTCTGTGTGTTTTAATGTTAATGTGTAGTCGTGAAATATCTATGTAAATCTATCTAATCGGTGTAAATATCTATGTAAATTTATTAAAATTAACAATTTTTTTTTTCAGCTTTTAATTCTATTTCATTTTCAATTGATGTTTAATTCATGCGTATCTAGGTTATTTCAGTAACAACAATTATAATTGCAGAGCGAAGACAATTTTTTTTTTCTTTACATTTTAACCACTCTACCTCATGTCTTTTCCAAGGTACGAGTATATAGGAGTGAACTGTATGAAGTGAGACTTATAAATGTAGATTCGTTTTTCGATCTATTTACTAGAATTGGTCAGGGCTTTCCCTTGTCTATGCTTATACTAATTGCGAAAGTGTGTCCGTTTGTTTGTTTGTTCTATGTTCGGCTCAATGGTTGAACCTATCTCGATGAAATTTAGCACACATGTAGCTTGCTTGCATTCTGGATAAATATTTAACCCGAAAATTATCCCCTCGGAAAATTTTAACAATAAGGATTTGATATTTATGTGCTCTGTGGTTTTAACAGGGAAATCGATTTCCATGTTTAATTTAGGGATTTAACATTTCTGAATTTTCTCTGGACTAGTCTGGTCTAATTGAAGGCTTCGGCCGTTAGTTAACACCCTACCGACGTGCCTCTAAGCTATTTGGCGTTCCGGTACGATGTCAAGTAAATCCGATTAGAGTATGGGTTGAATATATCCTTACCCCTATCAGGTTAGCTCTTAGACTGCATCATCACTTACCAACAGGTGAGCTTGCATTCAAGTGTTAACGTGTATTGGAGGAAATAAAACGCGAAAAAAATTAAAAACCAAAGACAAATGGGGCATGTTTCGGTTTAACAGGAAATAGAGCACTCAGAAAAAGAGCGGGTCAAAGATCAATCACCTATCACTGCATGTAAACAGCGATTAACAGAAACCAAGCCTTCGCGCAATTATGGAGGGTAGAGGTAAGGAGAGTCATCTGTGTATATGAAAAAGTGTCGTCAAAATGTATTAAATTAGGATGGCGCCACATTTGCATCAGGGTAACTCTTAAAAGAAGCGCCAAATATAAATATTGTTAGAGTAGGCTTGAAAAATAAACAAGGAAGTATGGAGATACAAGGAAGTTAGCCCTAGGTACTTACAACATGGCTCGCTTTGAGTCTTTAGCAAATAAATGTAACTGTACTCATGAGATACCTATGACTAACCTAAAATTATGTGATACAGTATCTTCCAACCAATTAGAAACATGCCTGGAGCAGTGCACAACTGTCATACCAGACCCTTCACCTTTATTAAAAAGTATGCCTAAAAAACAGACAATTATATTTTCCGACATGTTAGGTAAAGGTAAACCATTACCTTGATCACTCAGTGACTAATAGATGTTCACCGGGGGCTAGTTTCGATTATCTTATTAATAGTTTGAATAGTGCATATTTAGATGTAAATAAAAATGTTGTTCTCTTGATAGGAGACAGTTTGAATGTCAAAAAGCATCAAATTATAAGATGCATTGATAAATTACTAGCTTTACATAGTAAAACTCAATGTAAATTCGTTATGTGTGCCTTTCCTTACTGTGGCACATTTAGTTCAAAGCAGAATGAACATATTTATAATTTAAATTTATTAATTTATAACCTGACATGCCGTCATAGTGACGCAGTTTTTTATTTTGACATCAATAAATCCATGTCATCCCTATTGTCTAGAGATAGTTTAATTTTATCTAAGAAAAGTAAGCATCACTTGGCATCTTTACTAGCTTACAACTTAAATGATACTGTTACAAGTATTGTAACTAAGTCTATTGACACCTCTACATATTGTACTTCAAGTACCACCAATATTTCTAATATTGACCCTAGTACTTGTTCTAGTACTATAATAAATAGTTATTTAAACTAGACAGTGAGACAACGGGGAAGCTCTGTAATATGAACATTGTACATCAAAACATACAGAGCTTCACCGGCAAAGAATTAGAAATAGAACTGTTTGTTGAAAAATTCAATATACACATATTGTGTATAACTGAGCATTGGCTCACTGGAGCACAAATAGCAGTTAACATCAATAACTTCAAAATGTCAAGTGTGTTCTTTAGAAAGACTGCTATTCATGGTGGATCCTTAATTTTTGTACGCAATAATATAACATGTAAGGAGCGAAAAGATATAGTTAGTCTTTCTGTGGAGCGCATAATTGAACTGTCTTGTGTGGAGCTGGAGCGTTTTATAATAGTGTGTGTGTACCATCCCCCCTCAGGTGATTTCAACCAATTCGAGGATGTAATGGAAGATGTCCTTAAGCGATTGTGTATGTCTACTAAAAATGTAATAGTATGCGGGGATTTCAATGTTGATATCTTATTACATAATACTACTACGACTAGGTTGTTAAACTTATTTAAATGCTTTAATTTGAATAATGCTTTCGATGAACCTACTAGAATCACAGCAACTTCAGCATCTTGTTTAGATAATATTATTTTTAACTGTGATATCTTAGGTGAATCGATATTAAACAATTTAAGGTCAGATCATTGTGGCCAACAAATTACTGTTGTTGGTACAAATAGAAATAAACATATTGTTAAGTACAGGCCGATAACTCAGAGTAAACTGACGCGATTTGAAGGTGAAATATCAGCCAAAATTCCTGCTCTCTTTTTTGAAAACTGTCATCCCGACAATCTTTATCGTACGCTTTTCAATGAAATAGAAAGTGCATTTAATAAAGTATTTACTTTTAAATACATAGATTCTAATAAAAAAATGAGGTTTAGTGATTGGGCGACAATAGGCATTTACAAAAGCAGGGATAAGTTGTATGAGCTATATGATGAAAAACAATACAATCAGACTCCAACTTTCCTTGAATATGTAAAAAGTTACTCCAAAACATTTAAAGATGTTTGTAGACAAGCTAAGTCGCTATACATTAAAGATCGGATAGTAAAATCTGAAACAAAATACAAACAACCTGGAAAATTGTTAATAATGAATCTGGGAAAACTAAATCTCGAGACGGCAATTTTGAATTAATTATTAATAATAATATGGTAACTACTGATACAGAAGTTGCTAGTACTTTTGAAAACTTTTTTCAGAATGTTCATATTTTGTTAACAGCAGCAGCTCACCTACTGCAGCTCAGAATTTATTAAGAGGCAACATTAATGAGTGCAAAGTTTTATTTCATTTCAAACATATAGATGCATCGGATATCAGGAAAAATTTCCAGTTGTTAAAATTAAAGAAAACAGGTGATATATGGGGAATGTCGGTAAAGGTAATATCTCAAATTATTGACGTCATTGCTCCTCTTTTAGCCATAATTTTCAATGAATGTGTTGATTTAGGTACTTTCCCGAACCTAATGAAACATAGTAAACTCATTCCTCTATTTAAATCTGGTAATAAAAATGATATAAACAATTACAGACCTATCTCACTCTTACCAGCTCTTAGTAAGATATTTGAAAAAATTATATTAAATCAACTCTTATATCATTTTAATGTTAATAACTTACTACACCCTGAGCAGTATGGCTTCACTAAAGGTCGTAGCACAACGGACGCAGGCGCTAAACTTATAAAACATGTTTATGATGCCTGGGAATGTTCACAGAACGCCATGGGTGTTTTTGTTGATCTATCTAAAGCTTTCGATTGTGTTGATCATAAAACCTTGCTTCTTAAGCTAAGCCACTATGGTATCCAAAACATTGCACTAAATTTGGTTGCCTCTTATCTCAGCAATAGAACCCAAAGAGTTTGCATAAATGATGCAAAGTCTCAGGGTTCAAATACCTCAATGGGTGTCCCACAAGGCTCGATTTTGGGTCCTTTTCTATTTTTAGTGTATATAAATGATCTACCGTACCATGTCAGTGGAACATGCGACATTGTATTGTTTGCAGATGATACATCTCTAATTTTTAAGACTGATAGGAGTAAAGATAACTCTGACGAAGTAAACCGTGTTATGTCGCATGTGTCGCACTGGTTTACAGTTAACAACTTACTTTTAAATGCAAAAAAAACAAAGTGTGTCGAATTTATCTTACCAAATGTAAAGAAAATTGATAAAAATATAATGATAAATGGTGAATCACTAAAAATAGAGACTTCCACAGTTTTTCTGGGCGTGACCTTGGATAATAAGCTACTGTGGGGTGCCCATATTGATTCACTAGCGGGTAAACTAAGCTCGGCTGCCTACGCAGTCAGAAAAATTAGACAGATTACTGACGTTGAAATAGCTAGGCTAGTTTATTTTGCGTTCTTTCATAGTGTTATGTCCTATGGAATCTTGTTATGGGGTAAAGCAGCTGATATCGAAACTATATTTATATTGCAGAAAAGAGCTGTACGGTCAATATATAAACTTAAATCACGCGAATCCCTCCGTGAGAAGTTTAAAGAAATAGGCATACTTACTGTAGCTTCACAATATATTTATAACAATATAGTATTTGTAAGACAACATATTAGTCTTTATAAACAAAAAGTGGACATAAACAGTCGACTTACAAGAAATGGTCATAAATTAGTGTCATCTGCATATCGTCTGCGTAAGGTACAGGGATCATTTGTGGGATTGAGTATACGCTTTTATAATATGATTCCTAAGGTGATTTTGGACCTGCCAATGCACAAGTTTAAAGAATTTGTTAAAACACATTTATTAGAGCGAGGTTACTATACAATTGATGAATTTTTTAATGATAAGGTTGCTTGGAAGCATCCGGCTCCGCTTTCAGCTCTCACAAGATAGAAAAATGAATGTTAAAATACAAAATGTAAATTGTTGATGTTGGAAAAGAGCACCTGCTGAGTTTCTTGCCGGCTTCTTCTCGGTAGAATCTGCCTTCCGAACCGGTGGTAGAATCACTACAAACAGACAGACTTGACGTTTCAAAAGTGCTTATATTAGGCCTACTTGAAATAAATGAATTTTGAATTTTGAATTTGAATTTTAAGGTTATATTTACCACAATATTTTGTACAACGTAAGTTGTTGAAATTCTCAATAATTAACTACTTTAGTCGATAATGACATTAAATTTTTTAACTCGGCATACTTCAATTCATCTACGATTGCTACATTCATACCATACCCTGTGCATCCACCAGCGCCATTGTGGAGGATTTTTGAACTGTTATTTAGCGCATACACTGGACACTTTTTCAACTTTTCTCCCATATAAGATGACTCTCCTTACCTCTACCCTCCATACGCGCAACGTAACACTTATATAATTTCGTTAAAATTATTCAACACTCCCTTTCTAGACATGTCTAGTGATTACCTACTGATTACCGGTAATAGTTCACATAAATCTAGCAGTATATGCAAATAAATATAATTTAATTATAACAAATTAAAAAGTAAATAAATAAAATTTATATTACTGTCTGTGAATTCGAAATAATTGGACGGTTTTATTATTTAAAATCCCGCAACTCCGTTATTTATAAGCTACGGTAATTCTTAGATCCCGTGATTATGTCATATTTTTTTATTTTATTTCATTCAGTCGATGAGTCAATCGTATTTCCTTTTTCGGGTCGCTTTTTTCCACTTAGTAATACACGATATCTCAGGAATTATTAAACTTACAAACATGAAGTTAGGGAGGTACAATAAAAGCGAAATTATACGTTTTCCTTGTGTACAGACAAAACCGCGGGCAGAATACTACTCACTCACTGACTCATTGACTGACTGATCGGGGAATTTCTGGCAAGATTTTTTTCTGTTATACGTCGTGAATAAAAAAACGGAAAGTCAGCTACGCAGTAAATTCTTACTTCGCAGCAAACTTAGTCAGATGATACATCAATTTCCTAATGGTAAACTATTCAGGGCAAATATGAAATGGTAACATCCTCTTATGTTGATGTCGGTAAAAAACCAGGTAATTTTAATGACGCTCGCTCGCGCATTGATGTAACTATGCCGTTTGGTATAGACGATGGCTTTTTAATGAAAGTAGGTAGAGGATTGTCGAGTACCGGTAGCTATAATAGTATGAGTGGAGCGATTTATTAGAGTTTTTTTTTACAATCGTGTCAATTCTTTCGTGAATATATATCTAAACTAAATTAAATTGACAAACCTAATACAAGCGCTATCCTTTTGCATATATAATATTAGATATAGATCTGTGCAGCAGAATTGGCAGCATTATGGACTCTTATTTGAGATATGTTGCTTTTGAAGAAGAACACTCAATATAGTCTACTTTATAGATGTGTTTAAAATTTTGGGTGATTGAAGCTCCAAAAGCAAAAAATACGTAGGTACATTATTCGCGCTGAATAAAGGCGGGAGGCCTAGTGCATGGCGGACGCGGTTATTTCAGATTTTTGTTTGAATTAATGGTGAACTCGTTTTGGAGAGGATTTTTGTTGTTTGTATTGTGCATGTTGCTATGTTGGTGTCGTTATCATAGTGGTTGGCTGTTTGTATGGGTGAGTTCTTTTAAATATTATAAAAGTTCAAAATTTACGTTTAAATATTTTGAAGAACTTACCTATATAGGCGGTTAGCTGCTGTGGGAATGGTGCTGGTACTGCAGTATAGACAGCACCAGTCCGTTTCGGATCGGGTTTGCGGTAGATTTGAGCAAGTGTTTGGGGGACACGCGTCCGCCATGTGCGAAGTTGCCCGCCCTTTTCGTCAGTCAATTTCTCCTGATAATTTATATTTTATGTTTCCCTAACTTCTATTAAACATATATACA
Source organism: Pararge aegeria (assembly GCF_905163445.1). Classification (NCBI taxonomy): domain Eukaryota; kingdom Metazoa; phylum Arthropoda; class Insecta; order Lepidoptera; family Nymphalidae; genus Pararge; species Pararge aegeria. The sequence continues at coordinate 8,501,161 of NC_053204.1, read as the reverse complement.
CCTGCCATAGGCTAATCTGTGTAAAGCCAGAAGAAAAAAAAACCGCTATATTATTTATAGTGAAAGTAAATATCTTAAGGGCGTGTAAAGTTCATATTTAAGTATGTTTTAGTATATATTAGTTTATTATTTTTTTATATTTATTATTATTAGTATTTTATGTGTGTAATCTTGATTAGTAGTAATCAAGATTACACACATAAAATACACACGTAAGTATTAGTGTAATTGTTCGTAAGTATGTATATAATAATAATACACCCCACCAATCGGTTTCCCTTGGTTTTCCTAATCCTAAGGTTGCCTGGAAGAGATCGCTACTAAGCGATAAGGCCGCCCTTTGTATCCTACTTTTTAAGTTTATTTTTGTTGTGTCCATTGTTTTTTTTTTAATATTTGTGGTTTACAAATAAAGTGTATAAATAAATAAATAAAGTTCGCGATGGGTCAGCGTGGTTGACTGTGGCCTTAACCCTTATCATTAAGAGAGATCTGAGCCCTACGTTTTTTTTTGACTACTACTAGCAGTCCGCTTTATACCGGTGAATCCGCAGTACACAGCTAGTGAATGCTATAATCGCAAGCTATGTGTATCCAGTCTTACCCACACACGCTGTTGTTACGTCACACGTCATTGCGTAACCAGATAAGATGGATGTTAGTATTGACTGTTTTTGCATGTAATTGAGAACGTTTTAAATAAATACTTTTATCTCTTCACTAGCTACACATTAGACCACTGCTTCGCATGTTTAGAACTACAGTTTTACTTCTTTTAAAACTTTTTTTTATCGCCCGAGATTTTCTTAGACGAATGTCTGTCAAGCACTTCAAAATGTTGGAATGAACTTATAAATTCCCAAACAACGTGTTATATTGACGAAAATATGAAAATGTAGATAAATTTACCGAGTAAGTGTCGTTAACTACTAAACTTTTCAGAGACAGTAAACATCAGTTGTTTTAAGGGTGAAGGAAACAATTGTGTGGAAAACTGCACGCCTGAATGTCCTCTATAAAGTTCACAAAGGTATAGTAAAAGCTATAGTAACTCTTTTACTAACTCTTTTAATTGTGTCAGACTCTGGAATTCCCTGCCTGCTGACATACGTCAGGGTCAATCCCTAAATTTATTCAAGAAGCGTTTGGAAAACCATTTCTTATCTATGTAATATGATAGTATGTAGTATATTGCTTAAATATGTATATACTTATATATATTATGTATAATATGTGTGTAGTATTAGAATTTATGAGTAAGTAGTTTATTATAATTATTTTGTATATACTCGAATTGCTGTATCAACCCGTTTCAACCCTTCGTTTTTTCTAACGTCAAAGGTTGTCTGGAAGAGATCGCTTTAGTGATAAGACCGCCTTTGCACGCTCTATTTTATTTTTAAAGTTTCTTCTGTATTTGTGTTAAATTTGTATAAAATGTGTGTGTGCAATAAAGACTTCAAACAAACAAACAAAGGTGTGGTTGCATGAAGTCAACGAATCCGCACTTGGCTAGCGTGGTGGACTTCGACCAAAATCCTTGTCATTCTGAGAGGAGACTTGTGTTCTGTACTGGGTCGGTAATGAGTTGACAAGACAACATATTAGTCTTTATAAACAAAAAGTGTACATAAACAGTCGACTTACAAGAAATGGTCATAAATTAGTGTCATCTGCATATCGTCTGCGTAAGGTACAGGGATCATTTGTGGGATTGAGTATACGCTTTTATAATATGATTCCTAAGGTGATTTTGGACCTGCCAATGCACAAGTTTAAAGAATTTGTTAAAACACATTTATTACAGCGAGGTTACTATACAATTGATGAATTTTTTAATGACAAGGTTGCTTGGAAGCATCCGGCTCCGCTTTCAGCTCTCACAAGATAGAAAAATGAATGTTAAAATGCAAAATGTAAATTGTTGATGTTGGAAAAGAGCAACTGCTGAGTTTCTTGCCGGCTTCTTCTCGGTAGAATCTGCCTTCCGAACCGGTGGTAGAATCACTACAAACAGACAGACTTGACGTTTCAAAAGTGCTTATATTAGGCCTACTTGAAATAAATGAATTTTGAATTTTTGAATTTTTGAATTTTGATATTGAAATGTCTGTAACACACAGCTCTTAGCCTATACTGAGACCGACATCCTAGGTTTAGAATTTATTTTGACATCTTCTATCTATTTATTTGTTTATTTATTTAGGAAGCCAACGTTATATACAATGTCTTAAAATTATTATAAACACAACAGTAATATTCTGAATTTTACATTGCATACACCACTTACAGGCTAACTCTGCATGCATCATGAAATATAGACGTTCTTCAATATACAGAACCTAAAATTAAAGAGATAAATTTAAAAAAAAAATATAAAAGATACTACAAACTAAAATAAAAATAAAAATAAAAGAGGATTACGTAACAAACAGATTTTTTTAATTTTGCACAATTGTAGGCTGAGACAATTCTATTTATCGGGGCGGACCTGCCTACATTAGTTTTCGTGAATAAACTATCTATCTACCTAGAGCACAAAATATCCTGGAGGGTCGAAGTGCATCCGCTGAAGCGGGCCTTACTACAAGATCTATCTATCTATCTATCTATCTATATAAAAAAAGAGAAAGTGTGTGGGTATGTTCCGTATAGGCTCCGAAACGGCTGGACCGATTTCAATGAAACTTACGGGGAATCTCCAGATTGACCTGGCGAGTAATCCTGTAAAGTTTGGTGACGATCGGAGCACTCCTATTTTTGAACTCCTATTTTGAATACAGTTTTTATTTACTATGATGATATTCTATTGTTGGGTGTACATGGGTGTAGATAATGATCTTCACCCGCTCGAGAAGAGAATAGAAGAGAATGAATACGGAGAGAAATAAATGATTTAATATATTATGAGACTTAAATAAAAAATTTAATGATGTAAGTGTATTGTTTATATAAAATAAATCTAGCCCGGCGAAGCGGGCTGGGTACGCTAATAAAATATAAATAACAAAGTGCTCAATAAAGTTTGCTTCACCCTAGACCGGTTTTATAGATAAAATTAATTAGAAAATTTTCTATTTCCGTTTTGATACACATAATTTACTTGAATGAAATTTCTAACACAGATATTCTATTTACAAGTCCTGCCCTAGTTTAATTAGCACATTACAAATTATGTATATACTAGCTGTTGCCCGCGACTTCGTCCGCTTTTGTTTTTGTTTTTCGAAAGACATGTGCCTCATAAATGTGGCAGCACTGTATGTATTTAGGATAGCTAAGCCTGGTCACACTGGCCACAGAACTTTATCGTTTTGTATCGGTATTGGTTCTTGTTATCGTATTCGTTTTCAAAACCAAAACCTGTTTTCGTTTTGGTTTTGGTTCTCGTTATTTTTTCTTTTTCGTTATTGTTTAATTTTCATACTTCTTATCGGTTCGGGTTTTGGTTTTCGTATTCGTATTAGTATTAGAAGTAATATTCGTATTCTTATTTGCATTAGTATTCGAATTCGTATTCGTTACCGTCATTATGTTCATATCCGTTATGTATTTGTATTCGTTATATTTATCGTTATCCCTATGAGACTGAATACGAACGAAACGAAACGAAATTTTGATTTTCGTATTCTAAATTCGATATTTTGCTAATGGATTTTACTCAGTAACTACGCTACTAAAAATACCTCGTATTATGAATTAAATATAACGAAATATTTCGGATACATTGAAATGGCGTTCCAACGCGTACATTCTTAGGCTCTTTTTGGGAATAGATACGTTTTTTTTTAGTTCTATAAAAACGATATCGTCTAGTACCTAACAGTGTTAACTAAATCAAGGAAATGCTTGGTCCGTTGAACGAAGTATATCCTTTTACGAAATTAATTAATTCACTTATTTACTGCGTTAGAAAGATATTTAGTTTGTAATTTTTACTCTAATTATTATTAACACTTTATTGTATACCTAGTGTTATAATTGTATGTTTTAATTTAATTTGTGTTAATTGCAATCAAAGGTTTGTAATATTTGCACGCCAGCTAATGGCAATACACAGGTTAGCCCACTACAATCTTAGACTGCGTCTACACTTACCACCAGGTGAGATTGCTGTCAAAGGCTCACTCGTTTGGGCCTTCTTTTTTTTAAAAATAACACTTATAAAAAAGAAGGCCCAAACAATTTTGATATACTTTTTTGGAGCGGTGATAGCTTAGTGGGGAGGACTTTTTGTTTTTGAATTTGATGAAAATCGTTCCACCACAAAATGGCGGATTATACTAACATTTCCAAGTTATGTGCGTTTCTCTCAATAAAAATATCACTTGCTTTAACGGTAAAGGAAAACTTCATGAGGAATCATGCATGCCTGAGAGTTCCTCTTAATGTTCCCAAAGGCGTGTCGAGTCCACCAATGACGCAATGGGCCAGCGTGGAGGACTACGCCCTAAAACCCTTCTCATTTCCGTGTCCTGTACTGGGCCGGTAATGGGCTGATATGAAGATGATAATTGTTAAATAAAAGTCGGTAGGACCTATTAAATAATACATCGGTATATTATTAATAGAATAGATGAAGCAAAGTCTGGAGAGGTCTATTCGGCTCAAGATGGCGGAGAAGACCAGCATTCCCTCTCGACCCAAAAGACCGCCCTCTCTTTTAACTTTACAGATGACGCGACGCTTAGTTTTCACACAAGACAAGTTGCCAAAGTGGCCAGCATCGCTTGTCGCACACAGAACGCGGCGAAACCACTTCCACAAAAACGATGCCGCGAACCAATGCGATGCGTAAGCGATAAAATAATTGCGTTGCGTCACAACGCATCGTACGAGAAAATTATGGCTATTGGTTTAGTTTATCAATAAGGCTATAAAGATTTAAATACTTCCTTCCGAGCCTCCGTTTACTTCCTTCTACGGAATTAGAATTTGTTCCTGAATTAATGAAATGAGATAATCGAAATCTTAATCGGTTATAGTGGAGTGCGTTATACGACATACGAGTACGCGCCGCAAGTTTGCAGTTTGCACGGTGCGCCAGAGCATCGAAAATTTGCACGATGCGTTGTGCGACATCGTAGAACTTTGCGATCCGACGACACATTGTAGTGTTGTGGGTTCGCCCTAACACATAATTTTAAATTACTGTATATTAATCTACCGCCATCTTTAGGTATGGCGACTTATTTTGAAGAACTGCACTATGACGTTCGGAAGAATCTTTTAGATCCAAAAAATGACTATTTCTATTGAAATTAAATGCTTGTTGATAAAAGTTGCAAATTATATTTAGAGTAATTATTTACCGCGAAAACGCTCAATGGGTGTCATGGCCGTACGTTGTGACGTCATCAGCAAAATAGAGCTTTAGAAAGTCCTTGTTCAATAGCCAGAGATTATATAATTTTGGTATTGATAAACATAATAACAAAAAACTTAGCAACTAATAGTTCGAAATCACAAAATACTTGACACACGCAGAGATTTTCGAAGTTCAAGCGCTACTAAACTATATTTATATAGAAGTGACGTCATAATTTTGAATTCGGCGTTTCGCCTGTCATTCTACATTTATAGAATAGGCATGATGACATTCGCCTTTTGTTACAAAACGCACATGACAGGCGAATGTCATCATGCCTATTCTATAAATGTAGAGACCTGTGCCCACTGCTGGGACACAAATGGGCTCTGAAGGCATATAAAGTCTATCATGCTCTGATAAATACGTGCATAATTGATTGTGCTTATACCAGACGCATAACATTTTTGCTTCTATCTCTACATGTTAAGTAATTTCCTGTCTCTAGACTCTACCATGTTGTGTTTGGAAAGCAATACATCAAAACTGACGCGGATTATTATTTTTATTAATAAGTTATATTCCCACAGCAAGTATGTGTGATAAGTACTTATTTATAATAAATTAATTTGAAATTATTTTTGGACGGCCGATTGACGCAGTGTTCGATTGCCACAACTCGAAAACTTTCAGTCTCTGAGTCTTTATACGTAGGTATATTACAAGTATTTATGTATATCATTCAATAAAATATTCATCATAGTACCCACAACAAGCTAAGCTTACTTTGGGGCTAGATGGAGATGTGTGTATTGTCGTAGTACCTATATTTATTTATAACTAGCTGTTGCCCGCGACTTCGTCTGCGTTTGTTTTGTAAAAAAAAATAAAGTATTCAGTAGCGCTAAGCCTTAAATGAGGGGTTTGCTGCTGTCCACTGAGAAGTTCTGTCCTCTATCTCCAACCACATGGACTAAATTAAACACATATTATAACCTCTATAGTACAAAATAATTATTTAAATCAGTTATAATTTGTCGGAGTTATGGTGTAAAATCGTCAAACACTCATCCCCTCTCCCAAAGGAACCGAGCTTAATGTCGGGATAAAAAGTATCCTATATTACTTCTAACACTTCCAAGAATATGTGTACAAAGTTTCATGAGGATCGGTTAAGTAGTTTTTGCGTGAAAGCGTAACAAACAAACTTACATTGACTTTTATAATATTAGTAGGGATACTTTAACACTTCATTGTCAAAAAAGTTTTAGCGACATCTCTGGCGCAGCGGTGAGCTCTATGGTGTTTGTGAGGGGTCTCGGGTTCGACCCCTGGTATAGACAATTTGGGAATTTTATAATTTCTGAACTTTCTTTGGTCTGGTCTGGTGGGAGGCTTTGGCCGTGGCTGGTTACCACCATAAAGACAAAGAAGTGCCGCTAAGCGATTTAACCATACAAACCGATTAGGGGCATGACTACCATACTCCTTAACAGGTTAACCCGCTACCATCTTAGACTGCATCATCACTTACCAGAGATTGCAGTCAAGGGCTAACTTGTAGTAGAATTAAAAAAAAAACGACTGCTGGAGATAGGTCTTTTGTAGGGAGTTCCAAACGCCACGGTGTTGTGCCGCTTGGGTCCAGCGGCTCCCTACGACTCGCTTGATGTCGTCCATTTACTTCGTCGGGGGTCTGCTGCGTTTACCGATGCGAGGTCCCCATTCCAACACCTTGGGACCCCAACGTCCATCGGTTCTCCGAGCTATGTGCCCCGCCTATTGCCAATTCAGCTTCGCGACTCGTTGATCTATGTCAGTAACTCTGGTTCTTCGACGGTTCATCTACTCATTCCTAATTTTTCTCAAATTGAGTACAGTGGTTAACATGTTCACGAGGTCCTGGGTTCGAATCTTAAGAATTGCTAGGTATTGCGTATATTCAGTACCAGCTCGGATCTAGGAAATTGGCGATGTCAACCCCCGTGCCTCGAAGAGCCAATAAAGCCGGTCGGTCCCGTTTATTATCACTAAACAGTAATGAAAGCCCACCAACCTGCATTGGTGTAGCATGGTGGGTTAGAGGCGAGGCCTGTGCCCAGCAGTGGGACGCTAATAGGCTGCGGATGAATTATGGATGGATGGCTAGACTCAGCAGTTGGGCTTAATAACATTTTTGAGTTTAAAGCGTGTGAAACCGCGTGCCCTGGCTATAGTAGTCTAGTTTCCGATTTCTCCATGCAAATGCAAAAGTGTCACAATGTTTCCAGAGCCTTAACACGTATCCGAGAAAATCCCTTTCATTAAGAAACCGGTCAAGCGCGAGCCTTAATATTTTAATGAGAATTCTCACACGACATTTAAAATATAGAAACGATGATTTTATCAAACGAAGACCAAAGAATTGATGGGTGGATTTTATAAAAAAGAAGGAAAGAAGATATGGAAAGGGTTGAAGTGGAAAAGTTGAAAGAGAAGCTAGAGAGTGAAAAAAATGACATGTTGTGGTGACCCCACTTAGCGTGGGTTGAGGCAAGAAGGAGTAGACCAACATTTCTGGTATGAATGAATGAAGACACTTTTATTTCATCATCATCATATCAACCCATTGCCGGTAAAAAAAAAACAACGGATTTAAAACCTCAGGTTTGAAGTCGCATAACATTTATTTGATTACCAGCTCAACGGTCATATTAATCAATTAATTGCTCCTGTAAGAATGCATGTACGATGTCTGAAGAATTCTTATTTAAATTTTAAAAGTTAACTTCATCGAAGTTGATAGAGTAGAACTGTATGGTCATATAACCTATTAACAGCCCACTACAGGGTACGGTTCTCCTCCCGCAATGAGAAGGGGTTAAGGCCGTAGTCAGTGGCGTGCACTTCATACATGCACAAAAGCACTGCATACCCTAAAAAATTTGTATTACTCATAAAGGGGAAGGATTTTTCCATTTTATGCCATTTTCCTTCTTTATGCATACCCTGGTCAAAAACCCTGTGCACGCTACTGGCCGTAGTAAACCAAGCTGACCCAGGATTGGTGGACTCTAAAAACCTTTGAGGACATTATGGAGAGCTCTCAGGCATACAGGTTTCCTCACGATGTTTTCCTTCACCGTTGAAACAAGTTTAAAACGCACATAACTTAGAAAAGTTAGAGATGCGCGCTGAGATTCGAACTCTGCCCCCTGAACGTGAAGTCGAAGTCCTACACACTGTGCTCAAAAGCTCTAATAATACTAATGCATGCACCTAAATTATATTTCAATTGATATAGATTTGAAAGCGTCATGTTATATATAAAGTCAAAGTCAAAGTCAAAAATATTTTTGTTTAAGTAGGCCCATAGTTGGCACTTTTGATGCGTACATAAGAATTACACGGTAGTGAGATGATGGCGATAACCACATTCGTAAACTTAAAACTAAAGCTACGAGGGTTCGAAACGCGTCCTGGTCTAAGAAGAAGCCCACAACAAACTTAGCAGGGTGTTTTTTTTTGTTATCACCATCTCACAATGTCATTAAAATTATTAGAAGTTCAACCTGGTTAGAGCAATAATTCACACCCAAGCTTTTTCATCGATTACCTAGTCCTTTATACTATAATAGGATAAAGAGACAGGTTTTTTTTTAAATATCACATGAGCAAAATACTATCATTATTCTGCATTTATTTAATTTGTCCATAAAACACGTAATTTGGGTCGGAAGGTTTGAAGTTTATTTCACGGGTCCCCAATTATAAAGGTTCTAGCTAGACAGTTGATACCTAAAGCTCTCTCTGGTATATAGCATTAGTAGGGAAGGGAACATATCTGATACACTTAGTTCGCGTGGACACGTTGTTTAGAAAGGTCGCTTACTCGGCCACTCGGTGAAAGACAATAGCTACGATCGACTCTTGAAGTGGTGGAAATAAATAGTTATTTGTGGTTTTTTTTCTTACTACAGTGAGTAATTATTTATTTATTAAATTTTGCTTGAACATGGTACAAAAAAAAATTTGATGTTATGCGTAATTCATGATCTTCATATTCAGCCAAAATTGGCGTGCAAAAATCATTAACATTATTTTAACATTTTTTTTAGTAATTTTTTTTCGTGGTATGTTTTTGGTGTTGTTATACCCACCAACTAGCATGGAACTAGCATGGCGGGTTAAAGCTACTAATCCTGTGTTATGAGGCTGATGATTTACTTACTAATATCAAATGGGCATAATAACATGTCAGGATATTTCATATTTAACTGGTTATTTTTAAAAATACTACTAACATACCTAAATAATAATTAAATAAATTATCAAACGTGTATTACATATAGTTCATTGCAACTTTTTACTTCAGTTCAGTTAAATGTTATAGTGTATATAAGCTTTTATAATAAAAATGCTATAAGTATAGTAATATAATACGGTCTAACATTTGAAAAAAAATAAATAAATAAAGTATCCAAACAAACTAATTGGAATAAACAGAACTAATAATCAGTCAGGATCAAGGAAATTATATCGATACGACACCAGTTGTTGAGTATTCCCGATTCCTGTGTGAATATGTGCACTGTATTTTATTTATGTGGTCCTAACCCAATATTTCTAACAATTGTCTTTATATATCTTATAATGGAAATAATCTCCTAATTACTTAACTTTTTTACACTATATACCTACTATATAGTTTAAAACCTTCAAAAAGATATAATTCTTTATATCAAAATTCTTTCATATCAACACATTTGGTTTTTATTCTATTTTATTTTACATAAAAATAATGGAAGTGTCAATTTAAGTTAGAAAAAAAGGTCATTGGCTAACACAAAACTATTTTTTTGCAAATCGGGTGGCCAGTTCCTGAGTTTGCAAACAAACGAACATTTGTGTTTTATTATATTAAGTAAAGATAGCAACTTAACCTGGATAGCAGCTTCATTTTTGTGCCTTTTGGAGTAGAGACTTTGGGACCGTGGGGTCCGGAGGCAAGAGCCCTTTTCAAAGAATTATCGAAAAGGGTTATCGAGTCTACCGGTGATCCTAGAGCGGGCAGTTACCTTGGCCAACGAATTAGTTTGGCCATCCAAAGGGGCAATGCTGCCAGCATCTTAGGAACTGTGCCTCGCTGCGGTGGTTTGAGGACGTCTTAGATTTTATTTACTTTTAAATAGTTTATTTTAGTAAAGATTATTTAATTATTATAGTGTAACATTGTAATAGGCTAATTCATTATAATAATTTTTAATTAGGTTAATAATCGATCATCGATAAATTACCGGCCCACTCCAGAGCTTGGGTCTTCTTTCAGAATGAGAAGGGTTTAGGCCGTATTCCACCACGCACATCACTGAGAACATTCAAAGTCAAAAGTCAAAGTCAAAAATATCTTTATTCTATTCAAGTAGGGGCCCATAGGTGGCACTTGTGATGCGTACATAAGAATTACACGGTAGTGAGATGATGGCGATAACCACATTCGTAAACTTAAAACTAAAGCTACGAGGGTTCCAAACGCGTCCTGGTCTAAGAAGAAGCCCACAACAAACTTAGCCGGGTGTTTTTTTTTGTTATCACCATCTCACAATGTCATTTTAAATTATTAGAAGAGCAACCTGGTTAGAGCAATAATTTACACCCAAGCTTTTTTATCGTTTACGTAGTCCTTTATACTATAATAGGACTTTTCTATAAGCTTACGTTTAATACAAACTTTGAACTTTTTAAGAGACATCTTCAAGATGTCAATTGGTAGTTTATTGTAGAATTGTATGCAATTTTCTTTAAACGAATTATGGATTTTATGTAACTTAGTATATTGCACTGTAAGTTTATTCTTACTTCTAATGTTTAAATTATTGCAGTCAAATTTTTTTCTTAAATTTAGAAATGTTTTTATGAACGTACATCATTCTGTAAAACTCTCAGGCATGCAAGTTTCCTCACGATGTTTTCATTCACCTTTTTTTAACGGTGAACTTGCTTTTACGAGTGATATTTAAATTGCTTAAATAAAATTAAAACGCAAATAACTCGGAAAATTCAGTGATCACTCCGGGGACTCGAACTCGGTCTCTACAAATGGAAAACCGAAGCCTTACCCACTAGGGTACCACCGCTTCAAACTAAGAAAATTATCTTCAAAAATTACTTAACGTCCGCATTGGAATCGCATTGGAATGGTTTAGATTTGACAGAGATAATTCTTGAATAGCATTGCCAACAATGTTTTCAACGACCTCGCTAGCGCAGTCGCGAGCTCTGGTCTTCTAAGTGGAAGTCGTGGGTTCGATTCTCGGCATGGAAATTTTGGGAGTTTTAGTTCCTTTGCCTTCGGCCGTGGCTATTAACCACCCTACCGACAAAAGATGTGTCGCTAAGCGATTTAGTGTTCCGGTGCGATGCCTCGATGAACAGGTTAGCTCGCTACCATCTTAGACTGCATCACCGCTTACCACCAGGTGAGATTGCAAGGGCTAACTTGTAGTAAAAAAAAAAAAAAAATTAGAATGAATAATACACATATCACTTATAATATATAGACAAACAACCAGCCACTGACAAACATTCATGTTTAAAACACAAACATTTTCCAGTTGGGGAATCGAACCACAGCGTTGGCTTCAGAAAGCAGGTTCACTGTCCATTGCCCCAATCGGCCGTTAAACTTATAATGCATTTTTCTTGCCGGCTCTTCTCGGTGGAATCTGCCTTCTGAACCAGTGGTAAGGTTACTACAAACAGACTGACTTCACGTTTCAATAGTGATTATAAACTGGGCCAATTTCAAATTAATGAATTTAGAATTTAAAAATGAGAAGAAGGACGGCAGATTGGGGCAGTGGGCAGCGACCCTGCTTTCTGAGTCCAAGGCCGTGGGTTCGATTCCCACAACTGGGAAATGTTTGTGTGATGAACATGAATGTTTTTCAGTGTCTGGGCGTTTATCTGTGTATTATAAGTATTTATATATATATTTATTAATTAAAATATTCATCAGTCATCTCAGTACCCATAGCACGAGCTACGCTTACTTTGGAGCTAGATGGCGATGTGTGTATTGTCGTAGTATATTTATTTAGTACTAACTCTTGCCCGAGACTTCGTTCGCTTTTGTTTTTGTTTTTTGAAAGACATATGCCTCATAAATGTGGTAGCACTTTATGTATTAAGGATAGCTAAGCCTGGTGTAAGATCGTCAAACACTTTCATCCCCTTCCCCAAGAGAACTGAGCTTAATTTCGGTATAAAAAGCATTCTATATTACTTCTAATACCTTAAGGAATATGTGTACAAAGTTTCGTGATGATCGGTTTAGTAGTTTTTGCGTGAAAACGTAACAAACAAACTTACATTCACATTTGTAATATTAGTAGTGAAGGGATTATTTAGTAATTTTATCGCTCGCCGGTCATCGATCAAACAATTTTGGCCAAACACTCGGCTGCTCTACAAATCACCATTGCGGAAAGCGTTAACATTGTGACTTAACTGTTTCACGGAACATTGCACTTCCTTGCATATCGCGTGCTGGATATTCATACATTTCGTGGTTAGATGCTTTCATGTCGATTCGATAATATTTTTCAGAGATAATGTCCCCTAATGTAACTTTGGAGCGGTGATAGCCCAGGGTAAGTATCTCGTAGATAGAGTAGTAGAGTTATTTATGTACCTAATTAACAATTATTATGACTAGCTGACCCGTGCAACTTCGTCAGCAACAAATCGGTTATTAATGACATTTTATAAAAATAAATAAATAAATATAGGTTTAGGTTTAAAGACATTTATTCCCATAAAAATACCTAAGTCACTTACATAGGAAACTTAGTTTTCTATAATAAATTAATACACTTCGCCATTAGACTAAACTAAATTCAATATTACTATTATCTACTCATTCAATGTATTCGTCTTTAAATTTATTGGTATTACTTAATATATAAGAAGCTAATTTAGTTTTGAATACATTGAATGAGTTTACATTTTTTATAAGTATAGGTATTTTATTATAAAATTTGGCGCCTTCAAAGGTAAGGTAAATATACTACGACAATACATCACCATCTAGCCATAAAGTAAGCGTAGCTTGTGTTATGGGTACTAAGGTGCCTGATGAATATTTTTATGAATAATATACATTAATACTTAGAAAATATAAACACCCAGACACTGAAAAACATTCATGCCTATCACACAAATATTTTCCAGTCGTGGGAATCAAACCCACGGCCTTGCGCTCAGAAAGCAGGGTCGCTGCAAACTGCGCCAATCGGCCGTCAAAAATGAATCGGGGGCGATAAATGGATCTAGCTTAGTTCTAGTTCTAAAAAAAAATATAGTATTCAGTATCGCTAAGCCTTAAATGAGGTGTTTGCTGCTGTCCGCTGAGGAGTTCTGTCCTCTATCTCCAACCACATTCATCAGATCTACACAAGCCAGAATTAAACACATATTATAACCTATATAGTACAAAAATAATTATTTAAATCGGCTATAATTTGTCGGAGTTATGGTGTAAAATCGTCAAACACTTTCATCCCCTCTCCCAAAGGAACCAAGCTTAATGTAGGGATAAAAATATCCTATATTACTTCCAACACTTTCAAGAATATGTGTACAAAGTTTCATGAGGATCGGTTAAGTAGTTTTTGCGTAAAAGCGTAACAAACAAACTTACATAGACATTTATTATAATAGTAGGGATAGGGATAGGGATTGGGATAATTAAATCATCTTTACTTAATACTATAAAACTGAAAGTTTATATGATTGCAAACTCACGAACTAACCACCCAAAAAATGGATTTTTGTTAGCGTTTTTTCTAACATTTCCACTACTTTTTTGAGTAAAATAAAATAAAATAAAAACCAAATGTCTTGAAATGAAAGAAGTCATATTGAATAAAGAGGGTTATTAATGTATTTATGTTATATCTTTTTGAAGGTTTTAAAGTTGTAGTCGACTTGGCACGCACCTCTACATTTTCTAAGTTATATGCGTTTCAGGCAATTAAAATATCACTTGCTTCAACGGTAAAGGAAAACGTCGTGAGGAAAGCTGCATTTCTTATAGTTCTCTATAACGTTCTCAAAGGTGTGTGAAGTCCACCAATCTGCACTTGGCCAGCGTGGTGGACTACGGCCTTAATCCCTTCTCATTGTGGGAGGAGACCCGTGCACAGGTCTAAGAGCACTGGAACACAAGGAGAAATGAAATCCTGATAATATACGTGTAATAATAAACAAATGCCATGTTCCCGTGCTTTAGCAGGTGGACACGTTAATTATATACCCTGTAAGGGGATGTAATCGGGGGATTTAATTATTGTTTCCTGCCTGAGCTCGCCCTACTGAATGGCCTCGATGTTTACATGATAATGAAGCCTATGTTCGTGTGCGTCGGCATATTTTTAATATCATTGTCTACGAAGTTCATTCGCTGATCCCGGTTCTTCATTTCTTACATACCCTGGGAGCATTTATTAATTTATTTATTTGGTATCTATGACCCATCACTACGCACTACACTATAACATAAATAGAATAATTAAAAACTAAACATAACTTTAACCTGGATAGCAGCTTCATTTTTGTGCCTTTTGGAGTAGAGACTTTGGGACCGTGGGGTTCGGAGGCAAGAGCCCTTTTCAAAGATTTATCGAAAAGGGTTATCGAGTCTACCGGTGATCCTAGAGCGGGCAGTTACCTTGGCCAACGAATTAGTTGGGCCATCCAAAGGGGAAATGCTGCCAGCATCTTAGGAACTGTGCCTCGCTGCGGTGGTTTCGAGGACATTTTAGATTTTATTTAGTTTTAAATAGTTTATTTTAGGTTATATTTATATTTTAAAGAAACAATATTACTTGAAATAAATATATTTTTAACAAAAAAACTAAACTAAATAAAAAAAAATGCCGTACCCACGTACTTTTCATCAAGGATGCTATTCGATTTCTTCTGATGGCAAAAATGTCATCAGTATGAGCCATCGCGATCATTTCTGATGCACTAAAATAACGGGGTGAGCCCAACAGCATTCTACCATCACTATACTGAACTCGTAGGGCGTCTAGCGGTGCCTGTGTAAAGTTGGTCCACAGGGATCCCGTGTAAAAACTTTGACACAAGTCTTTGATCAAACTATCTTTTACTTCATGGATGTCTGCATCATCCTTAAGGTCATCGGTAACAACATGTCCTAGATATTTAAAATGCTTAACATATTAAAGCGGGCGACCATTCAGTATGATACAATTCACTTCACACTCTTTCACCGGTATACCTTTTGCCCTAAAGATGATTGATTGATTATATCATGGGACTATTGGGTGTGATCTACCATTTTATCATTTCTTTTATGCGTCCGGCTATAGGATAAGTTCTACTATTGTAGTATTTTATTTCAATGTATGCGTGAATGTAATATGCGGTCGACCATTGTACTATTTTATTTTTAAGCTGTCGAATATCGGCTGCCGACTATTGTTGTACATATTTTATTTTATGCGTCCAATTATCGGTTGACGTCGACTGTTTTATTATATTACTAGCTGTGCTCTGCGGTTTCAGCTGCGTTAACTACGGAACGTACTTAGTCGAATTTCTGCATAGTAACCGCTTTTTTTAAGTAAAGATTTTTTCAATCTTAAGTAGCTCCAAACATACAAATTAACAATGGAACTGATCATCTATACGATACTAAGTACAGATAGGCACCGATGGTACTTCTTTCACCATATTTCAAGGATCGACTCAGGTGTACACGAATCATATATACAACGTGTGAATGAAAACCGAAATAATATTACAGAAGCTATAGAGGTACGTTATTAACTGTCTCGGAAACTGTGCAACAGTCACGCTTATAGTTTTTGAGTAAACCATTGCCATAGTTTTAGTTATTATTGGTGTTAGTTAGTTGTTATTGTTTATTTATTAAGAGCACTAACAACATGCATATTACACGTGTTTAAACATAGCACACACGCAAAAACATGGACTGATATGCACGTCAATGACAAGTGCACATAGCTTAGTTAAAAGTAATCAGATACAGCCCTAACATCAAATGCAAAAGTAACATCAAGTGACTCCGGTCACTTTCTTAGGTACGCGTCGCGTAGCGTAGGTACTAAGCGCGCGACGGTCTTTTAACTTCATGAGGGTTGTCACATTACAAGTAAACATTGAAAATATTTTGAATTAGTTTGTATGGAAAAATAAAAATGCTTCTTTTGATTTAATATTTTTACAGGGTGATTCCTTATGAAATATACTCACGCACCCTTCAACAGTTTATCGTAATTCCGATACACGTTGTATATTTTCGTTCTCAGAGTCAACTATTTGGAACCTTTAGTCGATTAATCGTTAACCAATCGCAAATTACCGTTCCAGAGTGCTACACCAGTTTTACCTTACCGATTACACTTTCAATTCCCTATCACAAATGACTGCAAATAATGTGAGAGAGTACCATATATTAGTCGATGGCGCTAGCTAAGAACTTTGACCCAAATAATTTACTGGATGGTTTAAAGTTTGAAAGATCATTTGGCAACCATCAGTCTTAGCTCCTATCATTAAAGAATAGCCATCGTTGAAGGAAGAGTCGAAATCGCATTTTAGTTCACTCGTATGGAAAAGGCACAGAATTAAGAACACACAGAATCCGTGTACACGAGTAATATTGAAGCAACAAAAACCACTCCACTTTCGTAGTGTTTCTCGAACAGTCGGTTAGTCACGTCATACCATTTAGCAGTTGACAGTAAAAGTTTGTGAGCTACCAACAGTCCGCGGGGGTTTTTGGATACAATGCACTGCATGCAATGATAGCTAAATAACAATTCTGCATGTTCTAAATGTGGCAAAAAATTAATCAAGATTTCACTTGGCTTTATAGCACAGTTTAATAAACGTTTTAATTTTTCCAGAACCAGAAAACCTTAAGTAAGGCAGTGGAAGTATATTCGTGCTGAATGACCTTCGTTCTAAAATGGTGAGTACAGTAAACCCAGTCTATGATAATAAAAATATACTAGTGGTCGCCCACTGGTCGAAATTCGATTATAATTATATTAAACTATAAATTTGAACCTTCATCATCATCATCATCATATCAACCCATCACTGGTCCACTCAAGGGCACGGGTCTCTTCCGACAATGTTAAGGGGTTAAGCCCGTAGCCACCACACTAGCCCAGGATTGGTGGATTCCACACAACTACGAGAACATTATGGAGAACTCTCAGGCATGCAGGTTTTCTCACGATGTTTTCCTTCACTGTTGAAGCGAGTTAGATTTTAATTTCTTAAAACGCGCATAACGTAGAAAAGCTGGGATTCGAACTCGGCATCCCGAATGTGAAGTCGAAGTCGAAACGAGTTTATTTTTGCGCTGGTGTGCGATGCGACTTGCGTTGATACGTTGGCAGCTTCTCACTTGCCGCGTACGTCCCAAAAAGCGGCAGCAGCTGCCGAATCTGCTCAAATGCTTAAGCGCCGTAAATACTCCGTTATTTGTAATGACTACGTTTTTGCGGCGCTTGCTTTTGAGACTCTAGGGCCATGGTCTTCGGACACGGAAAATTTTATTAACATACTAGCTGTTGCCCGCGACTTCGTCTGCGTTTGATTTTGTTTTTAAAGTATTCAGTATCGCTATGATTATAGTAGTATATATATATATATAACATGTGACTGTCAATTAATAATAGACGCATAATTTGCAATAAAATAAAATTGCGACTATAATTAAAGATCTAAGCTATCCTATCTCTTAAGTTAGACCAGACTGCTCACGGTGTGCCAATTTAATTTAAAATCGGTCAAATAGTTTAGGAGTCCATCGCGGACAAACATCGTGACAGGAGATTTATATATATTAAGATGTCACAAAAATTGGTCCTTACGTCTGGTGACCCAAGAGCTGGCGCTTATTTAGCCCAGCGGCTAAGTCTAGCTATACAAAGGGGCAATAGCGCCAGCATTTTGGTTACTTTTGGAACAGTTAGACGGCTTATTTTTATTATAAATATTAATTTTAGTTTGTCAATATTATTTCCATAGTTTAACATAAAGTTTTTGCTTTTAATATTCATATTCTTGTCCTAATCCCAAGGTTGGCTGGCAGAGATCGCTACTAAGCGATAAGGCCGCCTTTTGTATTCTACTTCTGTCTTTGTATTTCTATTATTTTTTTTTATTTTCCTAACTCCATAGTGGTGTACAAATAAAGAGTTAAATAAATAATAATAATAAATATTTTTACCGTCCATTTTGTTTTAGAATTTTGTTATATTTTGTTATATTTTTATGGACATAAATTTAATTCGGTATCACCGCTATGAACTACTTCGGTGGTTAAGTGGTTCGCACAATTGAAATCAGAACCACAGGTCGGGCCAAGGGGGGGTATTGGGGTTTTCTATCAATAATTTAATTGTATCAGCCCGAAGTTCGGAAACTGGCGGTGATTCAGCCCCGTGCTTCGGGCTCGGAGAGAACGCCTGCGCCTGGTCTCAACACGACTGATCGGATTATGAGAGTGAGGGAATAGGGAGTGCACAGTCTGTGGACAACCACAGACTTATGTTATATCTCTCGCGTAGTTGGAAAACCTCTATGGCGGTTGACCATGGCTGATTTTAATCTAAATATACAACGTGTAAATTTCATTTTTTTTAACAGATTATAAAAATATATTTTTCTAGGGAAATAATAATGGTACCCAAAATGCTGGTGCTATTGCCCCTTTGAATTGACGTAGCCGTTGGGCTAAATAATCGCCAGCTCTTGGGTCAAGACCAATTTTAGCCGACGCGACGTGTAACCGAATTACAAAATAATGTTGAAGGATGCATAAATATATTTCATAAAGAATCACCCTGTAATAATATTTAATCAAAAGTAGCATATAAATTTTTTCATACAAATTAATTCACAAAATTCTAATTGTTTACTTATGACAACCCTATTGAAGATAAAAGATCGACACGCGCATAGAACCTACGCTACGCGACGCGTACCTCTTAAAGTTAAAGGAGTCACATGCTTTTGTTTTTACTGAATCTAATTTCTTTTGTAAAACTATGCCAGTGGTTTATTCATAATGTTGTTAAGGTCTAAGGTCTTGTTGTTTGTCTTGTTTGTTGCTCCTCTAAAGCATGTGAAGTATTATTTCGGTTTTCATTTACACGTACATTTCTTTTTATTTTCCAGTGGTTCCGGGTGCTAATAACGTGCAGTATATTGGGGCACGTGTTATCAGAAAACGAAGCGGTAAGTGGATATTGTTCTAATCACAACTTAATGTCAGGAAATAATGTATTTTATGTGTATTTTTAAATAGTAATCAGTATTTAAGTTTATATATTGATATATATATATATATATATATTAATATTTATATACATATGTTTATACTATATATATGTAGTATTAGTATGTAATGTTTATAATTAGCACAATTTAAGTATTGCACTATCCCGTTTTCTCTAATATGTTTCTTCAACCATAGGTTGTCTGGAGGAGATCGCTTCAAGCGATAAGACCGCCTTTGTGCATATGTATATTATCGTTTTTATTTTATTTTTTGTTAACCTGATTTATAATTGTTTGTGCAATAAAGACTTTTTCTTCTTCTTCTTCTTCATTTGTATCGATTGCGTTAAAATTTGGTCAAACTTTATCGCGGTTTCTGGTGGACCGATACAAATTTAGACAGACATGCCGTAACGTAGTAAGTCCTGACTTCGTAACATCAGAGAGTGGACTGGAATCGCGAGTGCAGAAGAATTTTTTCGCCTCTCGTAAATAGACAAGATTTTAAGCGAGACGTATAACGTTACGGAGAGGCGTATAACGTTTTAAACTCATCATATCACCCAATTACCGACCCACTAAACGACACGGGTCTCTTCCCACATTAAGAACGGGGTTAAGGCACGTCCACCACGCTGACCCAGTGCTGATTGGTGACAATAATAACTATAAAAGAAAAATCATTATTATTCTTTTTATGTAGTTGGGTTAATAACGTTTCGTTACAGTTTTTGTGTCAATAAGGAAAACGTATGTAATTATATCATCCATTACTATAATGAATGCAAACCGTTCGAGGCAATTATTTTAATTTCTTTTATATCGAAAAAAGTTATCTAAGTAATTATTGATTAGTTATATACCTACCTTCTCGTTGGTCTAGTAGTTAGCAGGTACGATTATAGCAAGAGTTTGGGTTCGATTCCCGGGACGTGTCGAAAATCGTTCGGTAGCACGTGGCTGCGATTTTACCTGGTGGTACAGTCTTAAGATAGCGGTACTTATTAACGGTAGCCCACTGAACCGTTAGAAGTTATCGATTCCTACGCGTCATCGTACCGGAACGCTTAATCACTTTGGTTGGTAGGGTGTTAACAAGCCACGGCCGAAGCCAGACCAGGCCAATAAAAATAGAGGTCAGTTGAGGTCGTTATACCATCTCCTTACATTTCATGTTAACAGTATATTAACAAAGACAACCTGTAATTAGCTACAAAATAATAACGACACTTGATAAATGCGCTGACAGTTAAAATAAATTGCTCCGTGTGCCACTGATATAAGTACACCAAAGATACAAAGATACTTAAACAAGGCCCAAAAATAATCTCTTATTGCATTGTAGGCCATTGTGCCTCATTAGGCAAGCGGGGGTAGCAAATTCTTTAAAATAACCCTTTATATATGGGTTCTTAAGTATAAAGTATCTTAAATACATATTTGTATATACGTATTTGCTATCTATAGGTTACAATTTTGTGGGTAATTAATAGTGTAGTAAATTACTATAGGCGATGTCTGTTTGCGTGTGCGTGTGCATGTCAGTAATTCAGTCAGTCAATCAGTCAGTCAGTCAGTCAGTCAGTCAGTCAGGCAGAGATGAGCTGTATTAAATATGCGAATGAAAACAAAAACCATTAATTAGTATAGAAAAAAAAAAAGCAAGTGATTGATTAACGTGCAGTAAATGGGTTCCAGAGTTAGGGCGAGGAAAAACAAACAGACACACACTTTCGCATTATTTAATGATTTACCAAATGTCTTGAAATGAAAAAACAGTGTAAAAACGGGAAACCCGGTGGTCGGTAAACCGTTCTAAGAAATATGATTCTCAATTCTCATATTTAATACTTTTTTACTGACTGTATACTTATTTTTACATATGAATCCTAATGTTGCCTGGCAGAGATCCCTAATAGGCGATAAGGCCGCCTTTTGTACCCTACTCTAATCTTTGAAGTACAAAGTAAAAAAAAAAAGCATAAAACAAGAAACATATTCTTCCTTTATTTTCCTAACTTTGTAGTGTATCTACATATAAAGACGAAAGAGTATCTGTGATAAATAAAAAAAACATATATCAATGGTGTTGAATACATATGTATTATGTATGTAAATCCATTGTATGATTGTATAGCCGTTTGTGGTACTTTCACCGGGAAATTGACATGATCTAGTATAGCGGCATAGATATGGAATGTAGAATGTAATCCACTTCCGATCTCAGAACAATATGACGTAATTACTCAACTGTTACGCTGCTATCCTCGAATACCTCGAATATCCTCAAAAAAACATATTTGGAATTCCGGTTTCAGCCAAAGGTCTGCATTTTTGAAGTTATAAGTACTTCTTTTGGCGCGTTAAAAGCGTAAAAAATGACGAGAGTAAATTTTTACAATGAGCACACCGTCTCAGTTAAAAAAAAAAGGCTTCAGGTTCAGGTCAAAGTCTGCGGGCTCTTTCCTGTAATTCAATGGTACAAAAATCTCAAATTATAATGTTGAGTGAAATTTCGTTGTCCGATAGTGAGATAACTAGATAATGCTTTATACTAAAACTTTCAATGTATTAAATAATTTTTTCTATTGTTAATGTAGTTTTTTCTACAACGTAGATACGTAGAATAAGGTGTATGAAAATTTTTTGGAAAAGATTTTTATCTTGTTACGCCAAAGAAGTATAACTTCTAACGCGTGTACATATGTTATCACCATCTCAAATTGTCATTATAAATTATAAGAAGAGCAACCTGGTTAAAGCAATAATTCGTTTTTTTATCGTTGAAACGGTGATAGCGCATTGGGTAGGAGCTCGACCTCATTTTCAGGGGGGCCGAGTTTGAATCCCAACCTCAAATGTAAAATATAAATTGTTAATGTTGGAAAAGAGCAACTGATGAGTTTCTTGCCGGCTTCTTCTCGGTAGAATCTGCCTTCCGAACCGGTGGTAGAGTCACTACACACAGAGAGACTTGACGTTTCAAAAGTGCTTATATCAGGCCTACTTGAAATAAATGAATTTTGAATTTTAACTTTGCTAAGTCTTGTTCGTTGTAATTAATTCAAATATCACTTGCTTCAACAGTGAAGGAAAACCTGCATGCCTGAGAGTTCGACATAATGTTCTCAAAGGTGTGTGGTGTCCACCAATCCACACTGGGCCAGCGTGGTGGACTACGGTGTTAACCCCTTCTCATTTTGGAAGGAGACCCGTGCCCCGTAGTGGGCCGGTAATGGGTTATGTATATTAAGACTTTATAATTTAAAAGGATTCTTTTCCATATGACCTCTTTTTAAGTCTTATAGCGACTGTATCCCCATCTTATAGAAATTGCAGTTTCGATTCGAAGGTCCATAATGGGACTTTTTGAAACAGGAGATGACGGATTGCTTTTTAAAATTTTATAATTTTTATCATAGTGTTTTTACCCTTTCGGTGGTCAGCCTCTCATGTAACCTTCTTGTTTTCCTAAAGGTCTCATTCATTGGCAATCCGACGCAGAAATCGATTTCGATATAGGTACACCGTTCCGGTACGCTAAACCGCTTAGTCGGTAGAGTGACTTTGAATCAGAAAAAGAACAGTAATTATAAATTCCCAAATTGCTCTTTCCAGGAAACTCGGGACCTTCCACTTAAAAGACAGCAATCAAAAATTCAAAATTAAAATAATTCAAAATTCATTTACTTCAAGTAGGCGTAATATAAGCACTTTTAAAACGTCAAGTCAGTCTTTTTGTAGTGACTCTTCCACCGGTTCGGAAGATTCTACTGAGAAGAAGCCGGCAAGAAACTCAACTTGCTCGTTTTCAACATCGACTGTTTACATTTTACATTTTTCATTTTAACATTCATTTTCCTATCTTGAGAGATGAAAGCGGAGCCGGATGCTTTCAAGCAACCTTGTCATTATGAAATTCATCAATTGTATAGTAACCTCGTTGTAATAAATATGCTTTAACATATTCTTTAAACTTATGCATTGTTAGGTCCAAAATTACCCTAGGAATCATATTATAAAAGCGTATACTCAATCCCATAAATGACTTCTGTACCTTTCGCAGACGATATGCAGATGTCACTTATTTATGGCTATTTCATCTGACATCTTGTAAGTCGAATGTTTATATCCATTTTTGTTTATATAGACTAATATGTTGTCTTACAAAGACTATATTACTCGCCACCGCGCCAGGTGGTCAAAGGTAGAGTTTGAAAGGTGCTCCCAATGAAAAGATTAAGAGTTACATCACACCAGATATAGCTAATTATATCAAACGAGAGACAATGTAATTCCGTAGCGCCGTTACAAAACACTTCCGTTTTGACGGAATGTCGTTACGAGGTAAAGGCGTGAGCACACTGGGAGTGCATTTAATAGATATGTGTGTTATATATAACTATTATATGTGTAGTATTTAAATTTATGACATGTGGTATATTTTGCAATATTTTTATTTAGGTACAATTTTTTTATCGCCGCACCAACCCGTTCCTTATTAGAACTATTTTCGCCAAATAATGTCTGGGAGATATCGCTTTAGCGATAAGACCACCTGTGCACACATAAACTAGTTTTTTAATTTCATCTATTGCGTTTCTTTTTGAATTTTGTTTTTGTGTGTGCCATAAAGAATTTTATAATTTTCTTCTAAGTAATTCTGTTAATAATGATTTTTTTGTTTGAAAGATGGATTAGTCATATTCTTTTATTTGCATAAAACATTGTAGGTATATATGTTTAGTCATAATATATGTCATGCAAATCTTAATTTAAACAAATAATAAAATATTCAACAGCTATCTTAGTACCCATAACACAAGCTACGCTTACTTTGGGGCTAGGTGGCGATGTGTGTATTGTCGTAGTATATTTATTATTATTATAAATTCATTTATGTAATAACTAAAAAAACATCAAAATAAACCAGAAACCACAAAATAGCGAATTTTTTTTACAACTTCCACAATATTGGTATCAAATAAAAGACTAGTAGAATAATGTACACATTGAAAGTCGGGGTTTTCTTGCATTTCTAATGTGTAATATATTTCATAGTCTCCTATAAGTTGCCTAAAAGATGTTACATAAACCCAAGTTTAAAAGTAAAAGTCTCCGAGATAATGGGTCTCAATAAATCTTATATCGTATTTATTATTACCTTAAGTTTTAACACATAAATTCACTTTCATTTCAAATTAACTTTACAGTTTTTCTTGACAATACTGATGGTGGAGATTAGAACCTCTAGAAAGGCCTCTCTAACAAAGGTTCAGGTTTCTACACTACTATTACAAACGCGATTTAACTGCATCGTGGAACTAGTGGTTAAATAATCGACAGCGTATTTTAAGATTCAGTATCTTTGGCCGGTTAAATTTCCCACCCCTTATATTAACAAAATAAAATAATATAAATGTTCTCCAAAGGTGTGTGGAGTCCGCCAATCCGCACTGGGCCAGCGTGGTGGACTAAGGCCTTAACCCCTTCTCATTGTGGGAGGAAACCCGTGCTCTGTAGTGGGCCAGTATTGGGTTGATGTTGATGGTGATAATATATTCGAATGTGTATTCAAAATTAAAAAAAAAGGCGTGTAACGAAGAAGGAAAAAAAAAAACTAATTATATGAATTTTGAATGATGAATTTTAAGACTGTCGGAAATCTACTCGATTGTCCAACATGTCAACGTGTAATAATTCATACTCTATACGACTGCATGCCGGAAATCCCTTTCTCTAGGAAATACGCGTGCACCTTTACACTCACCTGTTACGTAATCCTATCATAGACAAAGTTATTGGCGGATAAGTTTATGGAAGCCTGACTTTATGGCGAGTTATTTTGCTTTAATGAATGAATGAATGAATACACTTTTATTGTACACCGAAGAAAAAAAGTAGTTACAGAGATATAAATACATATAAAGAGAGTACAATTTGGTGGCCTTATCGCTAAATAGCGATTTCTTCCAGGCAACCAATGGCGTAAAAGGAAAAAACATGTGGTGCAATAAATAAAATTTAAAATTATACAAATTCAATAATAATAACATTGAGATTATATTATATATATATATATATAAAAGAAAGTTGTGTTAGTTACACCATTTATAACTCAAGAACAGCTAGACCAATTTTTATGTTATTCGATTTTTTGGATTTCTCTTAGACCGGAATAGGATAATAAGTATTAAAATATAACATTCATACAAAAAAAAATGATCCGCGGTACGAAGTTCGTCGGGACAGCTAGTATTAAAAAGAATCCAGTACATTCTACCAGTCCGATAGTAATAGCATGTAGAGCTTTTTGCGACAGAGGTAGTCGGGGAAGTAATAACGCTATGCTTATTAACGCTGCCTACATTTCGGAGTAATTACAGGCATATGAGGCTACCCTCCGGTTTTTTTATAGTTATAGTTGGCGGACCAATGATATGCCTCACCTGATGGTACATGGAAAACCCCCGGCTATAAACAAAGGAACATTGAGCAGGGCATGCAAGGAACTCGTCCTGTAACATGCCGCCCTGTGTCCATTACCCTTTCGACGACCTCACGGGCACAACGGTGAGCGCTGCGAGTTGAAGTGGGCGGTCCCGTTTTAGATTCCAGGCGGGTGCACTTTGGGAATAATTAATTTCTGATTTGTCTTTGGACTAGTGGGAGAATTCTGCCGTGGTTAGATACAACCGTACCGACAAAGAAGTGCCGTTATGCGATTTAGTAATAATAATAATAATAAATAAATTTATTAACCAAAATTCACAAGTAGACTTAAAATTATTATGGTGCAATCATACTTACGAATTTTACCGTACACCACCGTGCCGTCGACAAAACGTAACATCTAAGGAAATCAATAAATACCCACCTACTCACTACGTCAATCAAGATATTCCATATAAATAAAATACCCTCAATATAATTAGGTAGGTACATCAGTTAAAGTTTAGAATTGGTAGTAGGTTGGCAGGTACTATAAATATTATATTTTAATATTAACTAACAATCTTATTTAAACCTATAACTTTATTAATAATATATCTAGCTATTGCTATTAACAAAAAACCAGGTAGTTTAAAGTAAAGTATAAAAGCGATTATATGATTATATGACTACCATACTCGTGCTGTTATCTGTGAAGAGTTATGTCCTTTATCTCCGACAATATTTATCAGACGCTTCGTACGGGTTGATGGTATTTCAACCACGTAACGGTGCAGATTCTTTCGGTACCTCGCAGTTCGATGGTAGAAAGGAGATGGTTTGACCAAATCGAATAGCTCCTGAGCACACTCTCCGAAATGTATCTTGTAAAAAACAGCCAGACAAGCAACCGGTGTAAGTGCATTATTTACATAAATACATTATACACTTAATTAAATTATATACTTAAATGAATTATATTATAATTCATTTAAGTATATAATTATATTAATGTACTTAAGTATATAATTACTTACATTATATACTTAAGTACATTATTTACTTAAGTACATTATATACTCAAAAGCATAATATACTTACTTACATTATATACGAAAGTACTTTATTTTCTTAAGTAATGTACTTAAGTATATAATGTATTTAATTAAATAATGCACTTAAGTATATAATGTACTTAAGTATATAATGTATTTAAGTATATAATGTACTTTAGTATATAATGTACTAAAGAATATAATGTATTTAAGTAAATAATGTACTTAAGTATATATTGTACTTAAGTATATAATGTACTTTAGTATATAATGTACTTAAGTATATAATGTGCTTAATTATATAATGTATTTAAGTATATAATGTACTTAAGTATATAATGTATTTAAGTATATAATGTACTTAAGTATATAATGTACTTTAGTATATAATGTATTTAAGTATATAATGTACTTTAGTATATAATGTATTTTAGTAAATAATGTACTTTAGAATATAATGTACTTAAGTATATTATGTATTTAAGTATATAATGTACTTTAGTATATCATGTACTTTAGTATATAATGTACTTTAGTAAATAATGTACTTTAGTATATAATGTACTTAAGTATATACTGTACTAAAGTATATAATGTACTAAAGTATATAATGTACTCAAGTATGTAATGTACTCAAGTATATAATGTATTTAAGTATATAATGTACTTAAGTATATAATGTACATTAGTATATAATGTACTTTAGTATATAATGTACTGTAGTATATAATGTACTTTAGTATATTATGTACTTAAGTATATAATGTACTTAAGTATATAATGTACTTTAGTATATAATGTACTTTAGTATATAATGTATTTTAGTAAATAATGTACTTTAGTATATAATGTTCTTAAGTAAATAATGTACTTAAGTATATAATGTACTTAAGTATATAATGTACTTTAGTATATTATGTTCTTAAGTAAATAATGTACTCAAGTATATAATGTACTTAAGTATATACTGTACTAAAGTATATAATGTACTAAAGTATATAATGTACTCAAGTATGTAATGTACTCAAGTATATAATGTATTTAAGTATATAATGTACTTAAGTATATAATGTACTTTAGTATATAATGTACTTTAGTATATAATGTACTGTAGTATATAATGTACTTTAGTATATTATGTACTTAAGTATATAATGTACTTAAGTATATAATGTACTTTAGTATATAATGTACTTAAGTATATAATGTACTTAAGTATATAATGTATTTAAGTATATAATGTACTTAAGTATATAATGTACTTTAGTATATAATGTATTTAAGTATATAATGTACTTTAGTATATAATGTAATTTAGTATATTATGTACTTTAGTACATAATGTACTTTAGTATATAATGTTCTTAAGTATATAATGTACTAAAGTATATAATGTACTAAAGAATATAATGTTCTTAAGTAAATAATGTAATCAAGTATATAATGTACTTAAGTATATAATGTACTAAAGTATATAATGTACTAAAGTATAAAATGTACTCAAGTATATAATGTATTTAAGTAAATAATGAACTTAAGTATATAATGTACTTTAGTATATTATGTACTTTAGTATATAATGTACTTAAGTATATAATGTACTTAAGTATATAATGTACTTTAGTATATAATGTACTTTAGTATATAATGTACTGTAGTATATAATGTACTCAAGTATATAATGTACTCAAGTATATAATGTATTTAAGTATATAATGTACTTAAGTATATAATGTACTAAAGTATATAATGTACTCAAGTATATAATGTACTCAAGTATATAATGTATTTAAGTATATAATGTACTTAAGTATATAATGTACTTTAGTATTTAATGTACTTTAGTATATAATGTACTTTAGTATATAATGTACTGTAGTATATAATGTACTTTAGTATATTATGTACTTAAGTATATAATGTACTTTAGTATATAATGTACT
Source organism: Pararge aegeria (assembly GCF_905163445.1). NCBI lineage: Eukaryota > Metazoa > Arthropoda > Insecta > Lepidoptera > Nymphalidae > Pararge > Pararge aegeria. Next base: position 8,472,095 of record NC_053204.1, on the reverse strand, counting down.
TAAGTATATAATGTACTTTAGTATTTAATGTACTTTAGTATATAATGTTCTTTAGTATATCATGTACTTTAGTATATTATATATGTATACTATATTGTATTGTATATGTATACATTATATACTAAAGTACATTATATACTTAAGTACATAATATACTAAAGTACATTATATACTTAAGTACTTATATACTTAAATACATTATATACTTAAGTACATTATATACTAAAGTACATTATGTACCAAAGTACATTGTATACTAAAGTACATTATATACTAAAGTACAATACATACTTAAGTACATTACATACTTAAGTACATTATATACTAAAGTACATTATATACTAAAGTACATTATATACTTAAATACATTATATACTTAAGTACATTATATACTTAAGTACATTATATACTTAAATACATTATATACTTAAGTACATTATTTACTTAAGTACATTATATACTTAAGTACATAATGTACTAAAGTACATTATATACTTAAGTACATTATATACTAATGTACATTATATACTTAAATACATTATGTACTTAAGTACATAATATACTAAAGTACATTATATACTAAAGTACATTATATACTAATGTACATTATATACTTAAATACATTATATACTTAAATACAGTATATACATTATATACTAAAGTACATTATATACTTAAGTACATAATATACTAAAGTACATTATATACTTAAGTACATTATTTACTTAAATACATTATATACTTGAGTACATTATATACTAAAGTACATTATATACTTAAGTACATTATATACTTAAATACATTATATACTTAAGTACATTATATACTACAGTACATTATATACTAAAATACATTATATACTAAAGTACATTATATACTTGAGTACATTATATACTAAAGTACAATATATACTTAAGTACATTATATACTTAAGTACATTATATACTACAGTACATTATATACTAAAATACATTATATACTAAAGTACATTATATACTTAAGTACATTATATACTAAAGTACATTATATACTAAAGTACATTATATACTAAAGTACATTATATACTTAAGTACATTATATACTTAAGTACATAATATACTTAAGTATATAATATACTTAAGTACATTATATACTTAAATACATTATATACTTAAGTACATTTAAGTATATAATGTACTAAAATACATTATTTACTTAAGTACATTATATACTAAAGTACATTATATACTTAAGTACATTATATACTAAATTACATTATATACTTAAGTACATAATATACTTAAATACATTATATACTTAAATACATTATATACTTAAGTACATTATATACTTAAATACATTATATACTTAAGTACATTATATACTTAAGTATATAATGTATTTAAGTATATAATGTACTTAAGTATATAATGTACTTAAGTATATAATGTACTTTAGTATATAATGTACTTTAGTATATAATGTACTATAGTATATAATGTACTTTAGTATATAATGTACTATAGTATATAATGTACTTTAGTATATAATGTACTATAGTATATAATGTACTTAAGTATATAATGTACTTTAGTACATAATGTACTTTAGTATATAATGTACTTTAGTATATAATGTACTATAGTATATAATGTACTTTAGTATACAATGTACTTTAGTACATAATGTACTTTAGTATATAATGTACTTAAGTAAATAATGTATTTTAGTACATTATATACTTAAATGTACTTAAGTATATAATGTATTTAAGTATATAATGTACTTAAGTACATTATATACTTAAGTACATTATATACTTAAATACATTATATACTTAAGTACATTATATACTTAAGTACATAATATACTAAAGTACATTATATACTAAAGTACATTATATACTAAAGTACATTATATACTATAGTACATTATATACTAAAGTACATTATATACTTAAGTACATTATATACTAAAGTACATTATATACTTAAGTACATAATATACTAAAGTACATTATATACTAATGTACATTATATACTTAAATACATTATATACTTAAATACATTATATACTTAAGTACATTATATACTTAAATACATTATATACTTAAATACATTATATACTTAAGTACATTATATACTAAATTACATTATGTACTAAAGTACATTGTATACTAAAGTACATTATATACTAAAGTACATTATGTACTAAAGTACATTGTATACTAAAGTACATTATATACTATAGTACATTATATACTAAAGTACATTATATACTAAAGTACATTATGTACTAAAGTACATTATATACTTAAGTACATTATATACTATAGTACATTATATACTAAAGTACATTATATACTATAGTACATTATATACTAAAGTACATTATATACTAAAGTACATTACATACTTAAGTACATTACATACTTAAGTACATTATATACTTAAATACATTATATACTTAAGTACATAATATACTTAAGTACATAATATACTTAAGTACATTATATACTTAAATACATTATATACTTAAGTACATTTAAGTATATAATGTACTAAAATACATTATATACTTAAGTACATTATATACTTAAGTACATTATGTACTAAAGTACATAATATACTTTAGTACATTATATACTAAAGTACATTATATACTTAAGTACATAATATACTAAAGTACATTATATACTAAAGTACATAATATACTAAAGTACATTATATACTAAAGTACATTATATACTATAGTACATTATATACTAAAGTACAATACATACTTAAGTACATTACATACTTAAGTACATTATATACTAAAGTACATTATATACTAAAGTACATTATATACTAAAGTACATTATATACTTAAATACATTATATACTTAAGTACATTATATACTTAAGTACAATATATACTAAAGTACATTATATACTTAAGTACATTATATACTAAAGTACATTATATACTAAAGTACAGTATATACATTATATACTAAAGTACATTATATACTTAAGTACATAATATACTAAAGTACATTATATACTTAAGTACATTATTTACTTAAATACATTATATACTTGAGTACATTATATACTTAAGTACATTATATACTTAAGTACATTATATACTTAAATACATTATATACTAAAGTACATTATATACTACAGTACATTATATACTAAAATACATTATATACTAAAGTACATTATATACTTGAGTACATTATATACTAAAGTACATTATATACTTAAGTACATTATATACTTAAATACATTATATACTTAAGTACATTATATACTACAGTACATTATATACTTAAATACATTATATACTAAAGTACATTATATACTTAAGTACATTATATACTAAAGTACATTATATACTAAAGTACATTATATACTAAAGTACATTATATACTTAAGTACATTATATACTAAAGTACATTGTATACTTAAGTACATTATATACTAAAGTACATTGTATACTTAAGTACATAATATACTAAAGTACATTATATACTTAAGTACATTATTTACTTAAATACATTATATACTTAAGTACATAATATACTTAAGTACATAATATACTTAAGTACATTATATACTTAAATACATTATATACTTAAGTACATTTAAGTATATAATGTACTAAAATACATTATTTACTTAAGTACATTATATACTAAAGTACATTATGTACTAAAGTACATTGTATACTAAAGTACATTATATACTATAGTACATTATATACTAAAGTACATTATATACTAAAGTACATTATGTACTAAAGTACATTATATACTTAAGTACATTATATACTATAGTACATTATATACTAAAGTACATTATATACTATAGTACATTATATACTAAAGTACATTATATACTAAAGTACATTACATACTTAAGTACATTACATACTTAAGTACATTATATACTTAAATACATTATATACTTAAGTACATAATATACTTAAGTACATAATATACTTAAGTACATTATATACTTAAATACATTATATACTTAAGTACATTTAAGTATATAATGTACTAAAATACATTATATACTTAAGTACATTATATACTTAAGTACATTATGTACTAAAGTACATAATATACTTTAGTACATTATATACTAAAGTACATTATATACTTAAGTACATAATATACTAAAGTACATTATATACTAAAGTACATAATATACTAAAGTACATTATATACTAAAGTACATTATATACTATAGTACATTATATACTAAAGTACAATACATACTTAAGTACATTACATACTTAAGTACATTATATACTAAAGTACATTATATACTAAAGTACATTATATACTAAAGTACATTATATACTTAAATACATTATATACTTAAGTACATTATATACTTAAGTACAATATATACTAAAGTACATTATATACTTAAGTACATTATATACTAAAGTACATTATATACTAAAGTACAGTATATACATTATATACTAAAGTACATTATATACTAAAGTACATTATATACTTAAGTACATAATATACTAAAGTACATTATATACTTAAGTACATTATTTACTTAAATACATTATATACTTGAGTACATTATATACTTAAGTACATTATATACTACAGTACATTATATACTAAAATACATTATATACTAAAGTACATTATATACTTGAGTACATTATATACTAAAGTACATTATATACTTAAGTACATTATATACTTAAATACATTATATACTTAAGTACATTATATACTACAGTACATTATATACTTAAATACATTATATACTAAAGTACATTATATACTAAAGTACATTATATACTAAAGTACATTATATACTAAAGTACATTATATACTTAAGTACATTATATACTAAAGTACATTGTATACTTAAGTACATTATATACTAAAGTACATTGTATACTTAAGTACATAATATACTAAAGTACATTATATACTTAAGTACATTATTTACTTAAATACATTATATACTTAAGTACATAATATACTTAAGTACATAATATACTTAAGTACATTATATACTTAAATACATTATATACTTAAGTACATTTAAGTATATAATGTACTAAAATACATTATTTACTTAAGTACATTATATACTAAAGTACATTATATACTTAAGTACATTATATACTAAAGTACATTGTATACTTAAGTACATAATATACTAAAGTACATTATGTACTTAAGTACATTATTTACTTAAATACATTATATACTTGAGTACATTATATACTTAAGTACATTATATACTTAAGTACATTATTTACTTAAGAACATTATATACTAAAGTACATTATATACTTAAGTACATTATATACTAATGTACATTATATACTTAAATACATAATATACTAAAGTACATTATATACTTAAGTACATTATTTACTTAAATACATTATATACTTGAGTACATTATATACTTAAGTACATTATATACTTAAGTACATTATATACTAATGTACATTATATACTTAAATACATAATATACTAAAGTACATTATATACTTAAGTACATTATTTTCTTAAATACATTATATACTTGAGTACATTATATACTTAAATACATAATATACTAAAGTACATTATATACTTAAGTACATTATTTTCTTAAATACATTATATACTTGAGTACATTATATACTTAAGTACATTATATACTTAAGTACATTATTTACTTAAGAACATTATATACTTTAGTGCATTATATACTTAAGTACATTATTTACTTAAGAACATTATATACTTTAGTGCATTATATACTTAAGTACATTATATACTTTAGTATATTATATACTTAAGTACATAATATACTTAAGTACATTATTTACTACAGTACATTATATACTAAAGTACATTATTTACTTAAATACATTATAAACTTGAGTACATTATTTACTTAAGAACATTATATACTTTAGTACATTATATACTTAAGTACATTATATACTTAAGTACATTATTTACTTAAGAACATTATATACTAAAGTACATAATATACTAAAGTACATTATTTACTTAAGTACATTATATACTAAAGTACATTATATACTAAAGTACATTATATACTTAAGTACATAATATACTAAAGTACATTATATACTTAAGTACATTATATACTTAAATACATTATATACTTAAGTACATTATATAAGTATATAATGTACTTTAGTATATAATGTACTTAAGTACATTATATACTAAAGTACATTATATACTAAAGTACATTATATACTTAAGTACATTATATACTAAAGTACATTATATACTTAAATACATTATATACTTAAGTACATAATATACTAAAGTACATTATATACTTAAGTACATAATATACTAAAGTACATTATATACTAAAGTACATTATATACCTATGTACATTATATACTTAAATACATTATATACTTAAGTACATTATATACTAAAGTACATTATATACTTAAGTACATTATTTACTTAAATACATTATATACTTGAGTACATTATATACTTAAGTACATTATATACTTAAATACATAATATACTAAAGTACATTATATACTTAAGTACATTATTTACTTAAATACATTATATACTTGAGTACATTATATACTTAAGTACATTATATACTTAAGTACATTATTTACTTAAGAACATTATATACTTAAGTACATTATATACTTAAGTACATTATATACTTAAGTACATTATATACTACAGTACATTATTTACTAAAGTACATTATATACTTAAGTACATAATATACTAAAGTACATTTTATACTTAAGTACATAATATACTAAAGTACATTATATACATAATATACTAAAGTACATTATATACTACAGTACATTATATACTAAAGTACATTATATACTAAAGTACATTATATACTAAAGTACATAATATACTTAAGTACATTATATACTTAAGTACATTATTTACTTAAGAACATTATATACTAAAGTACATAATATACTAAAGTACATTATTTACTTAAGTACATTATATACTAAAGTACATTATATACTAAAGTACATTAATTCAAAATTCAAATTCAAAATTCAAATTCAAAATACTACAAAATAATGTACTTTAGTATATTATGTACTTAAGTATATAATGTACTTTAGTATATAATGTACTAAAGTATATTATGTACTTTAGTACATAATGTACTTAAGTATATAATGTACTTAAGTATATAATGTATTTTAGTACATTATATACTTAAATGTACTTAAGTATATAATGTATTTAAGTATATAATGTACTTAAGTATATTATGTACTTAAGTATATTATGTACTTAAGTATATAATGTATTTAAGTATATAATGTACTTAAGTATGTAATGTACTTAAGTATGTAATGTACTTTAGTATATAATGTACTTTAGTATATAATGTACTATAGTATATAATGTACTTTAGTATATAATGTACTATAGTATATAATGTACTTAAGTATATAATGTACTTTAGTACATAATGTACTTTAGTATATAATGTACTTTAGTATATAATGTACTATAGTATATAATGTACTTTAGTATACAATGTACTTTAGTACATAATGTACTTTAGTATATAATGTACTTTAGTATACAATGTACTTTAGTACATAATGTAATTTAGTATATAATGTACTTAAGTATATAATGTATTTAAGTATATAATGTATTTAAGTATATAATGTACTTAAGTATATAATGTATTTAAGTATATAATGTATTTAAGTATATAATGTACATTAGTATATAATGTACTTTAGTATATTATGTACTTAAGTATATAATGTACTTTAGTATATAATGTACTAAAGTATATAATGTACTTTAGTATATAATGTACTATAGTATATAATGTACTTAAGTATATTATATACTTAAGTATATTATGTACTTAAGTATATAATGTACTTAAGTATATAATGTACTTTAGTATATAATGTACTTTAGTATATAATGTACTTTAGTATATAATGTACTTTAGTATATAATGTACTTAAGTATATAATGTACTTTAGTATATAATGTATTTTAGTATATAATGTACTGTAGTATATAATGTACTTAAGTATATAATGTATTTAAGTATATAATGTACTTAAGTATATATTGTACTTTAGTATATAATGTACTCAAGTATATAATGTACTTTAGTATATAATGTATTTTAGTATATAATGTACTGTAGTATATAATGTACTTAAGTATATAATGTATTTAAGTATATAATGTACTTAAGTATATAATGTACTTTAGTATATAATGTACTCAAGTATATAATGTATTTAAGTAAATAATGTACTTAAGTATATAATGTACTTTAGTATATTATGTACTTAAGTATATAATGTACTTTAGTATATAATGTATATACTGTATTTAAGTATATAATGTATTTAAGTATATAATGTACATTAGTATATAATGTACTTTAGTATATAATGTACTTTAGTATATTATGTACTTAAGTACATAATGTATTTAAGTATATAATGTACATTAGTATATAATGTACTTAAGTATATAATGTACTTTAGTATATTATGTACTTAAGTATATAATGTACTGTAGTATATAATGTACTTAAGTATATAATGTATTTAAGTATATAATGTACTTAAGTATATAATGTACTTAAGTATATAATGTATTTAAGTATATAATGTACTTAAGTATATAATGTATTTAAGTATATAATGTACATAGGTATATAATGTACTTTAGTATATAATGTACTTTAGTATATTATGTACTTAAGTATATAATGTACTTTAGTATATTATGTACTTAAGTATATAATGTATTTAAGTATATAATGTACTTTAGTATATAATGTACTTAAGTATATAATGTACTTTAGTATATAATGTACTTTAGTATATAATGTACTTAAGTATATTATGTACTTAAGTATATAATGTATTTAAGTATATAATGTACTTTAGTATATAATGTACTTTAGTATATAATGTACTTTAGTATATAATGTACTTAAGTATGTAATGTACTTAAGTATGTATTGTACTTTAGTATATAATGTACTCAAGTATGTAATGTACTCAAGTATATAATGTATTTAAGTATATAATGTACTTAAGTATATAATGTACTTTAGTATATAATGTACTTTAGTATATAATGTACTGTAGTATATAATGTACTTTAGTATATTATGTACTTAAGTATATAATGTACTTAAGTATATAATGTACTTTAGTATATAATGTACTTAAGTATATAATGTACTTAAGTATATAATGTATTTAAGTATATAATGTACTTAAGTATATAATGTACTTTAGTATATAATGTATTTAAGTATATAATGTACTTTAGTATATAATGTAATTTAGTATATTATGTACTTTAGTACATAATGTACTTTAGTATATAATGTTCTTAAGTATATAATGTACTAAAGTATATAATGTACTAAAGAATATAATGTTCTTAAGTAAATAATGTAATCAAGTATATAATGTACTTAAGTATATAATGTACTAAAGTATATAATGTACTAAAGTATAAAATGTACTCAAGTATATAATGTATTTAAGTAAATAATGAACTTAAGTATATAATGTACTTTAGTATATTATGTACTTTAGTATATAATGTACTTAAGTATATAATGTACTTAAGTATATAATGTACTTTAGTATATAATGTACTTTAGTATATAATGTACTGTAGTATATAATGTACTCAAGTATATAATGTACTCAAGTATATAATGTATTTAAGTATATAATGTACTTAAGTATATAATGTACTAAAGTATATAATGTACTCAAGTATATAATGTACTCAAGTATATAATGTATTTAAGTATATAATGTACTTAAGTATATAATGTACTTTAGTATTTAATGTACTTTAGTATATAATGTACTTTAGTATATAATGTACTGTAGTATATAATGTACTTTAGTATATTATGTACTTAAGTATATAATGTACTTTAGTATATAATGTACTTAAGTATATAATGTACTTTAGTATTTAATGTACTTTAGTATATAATGTTCTTTAGTATATCATGTACTTTAGTATATTATATATGTATACTATATTGTATTGTATATGTATACATTATATACTAAAGTACATTATATACTTAAGTACATAATATACTAAAGTACATTATATACTTAAGTACTTATATACTTAAATACATTATATACTTAAGTACATTATATACTAAAGTACATTATGTACCAAAGTACATTGTATACTAAAGTACATTATATACTAAAGTACAATACATACTTAAGTACATTACATACTTAAGTACATTATATACTAAAGTACATTATATACTAAAGTACATTATATACTTAAATACATTATATACTTAAGTACATTATATACTTAAGTACATTATATACTTAAATACATTATATACTTAAGTACATTATATACTTTAGTACATTATATACTTAAGTACATAATATACTAAAGTACATTATATACTTAAGTACATTATATACTAATGTACATTATATACTTAAATACATTATGTACTTAAGTACATAATATACTAAAGTACATTATATACTAAAGTACATTATATACTAATGTACATTATATACTTAAATACATTATATACTTAAATACAGTATATACATTATATACTAAAGTACATTATATACTTAAGTACATAATATACTAAAGTACATTATATACTTAAGTACATTATTTACTTAAATACATTATATACTTGAGTACATTATATACTAAAGTACATTATATACTTAAGTACATTATATACTTAAATACATTATATACTTAAGTACATTATATACTACAGTACATTATATACTAAAATACATTATATACTAAAGTACATTATATACTTGAGTACATTATATACTAAAGTACAATATATACTTAAGTACATTATATACTTAAGTACATTATATACTACAGTACATTATATACTAAAATACATTATATACTAAAGTACATTATATACTTAAGTACATTATATACTAAAGTACATTATATACTAAAGTACATTATATACTAAAGTACATTATATACTTAAGTACATTATATACTTAAGTACATAATATACTTAAGTATATAATATACTTAAGTACATTATATACTTAAATACATTATATACTTAAGTACATTTAAGTATATAATGTACTAAAATACATTATTTACTTAAGTACATTATATACTAAAGTACATTATATACTTAAGTACATAATATACTAAAGTACATTATATACTAAAGTACATTATATACTAATGTACATTATATACTTAAATACATTATATACTTAAGTACATTATATACTTAAGTACATTATATACTTAAGTACATTATATACTAATGTACATTATATACTTAAATACATTATATACTTAAGTACATTATATACTTAAGTACATAATATACTAAAGTACATTATATACTAAAGTACATTATATACTAAAGTACATTATATACTATAGTACATTATATACTAAAGTACATTATATACTTAAGTACATTATATACTAAAGTACATTATATACTTAAGTACATTATGTACTAAAGTACATTGTATACTAAAGTACATTATATACTATAGTACATTATATACTAAAGTACATTATATACTAAAGTACATTATGTACTAAAGTACATTATATACTTAAGTACATTATATACTATAGTACATTATATACTAAAGTACATTATATACTATAGTACATTATATACTAAAGTACATTATATACTAAAGTACATTACATACTTAAGTACATTACATACTTAAGTACATTATATACTTAAATACATTATATACTTAAGTACATAATATACTTAAGTACATAATATACTTAAGTACATTATATACTTAAATACATTATATACTTAAGTACATTTAAGTATATAATGTACTAAAATACATTATATACTTAAGTACATTATATACTTAAGTACATTATGTACTAAAGTACATAATATACTTTAGTACATTATATACTAAAGTACATTATATACTTAAGTACATAATATACTAAAGTACATTATATACTAAAGTACATAATATACTAAAGTACATTATATACTAAAGTACATTATATACTATAGTACATTATATACTAAAGTACAATACATACTTAAGAACATTACATACTTAAGTACATTATATACTAAAGTACATTATATACTAAAGTACATTATATACTAAAGTACATTATATACTTAAATACATTATATACTTAAGTACATTATATACTTAAGTACAATATATACTAAAGTACATTATATACTTAAGTACATTATATACTAAAGTACATTATATACTAAAGTACAGTATATACATTATATACTAAAGTACATTATATACTTAAGTACATAATATACTAAAGTACATTATATACTTAAGTACATTATTTACTTAAATACATTATATACTTGAGTACATTATATACTTAAGTACATTATATACTTAAGTACATTATATACTTAAATACATTATATACTAAAGTACATTATATACTACAGTACATTATATACTAAAATACATTATATACTAAAGTACATTATATATTTGAGTACATTATATACTAAAGTACATTATATACTTAAGTACATTATATACTTAAATACATTATATACTTAAGTACATTATATACTACAGTACATTATATACTTAAATACATTATATACTAAAGTACATTATATACTTAAGTACATTATATACTAAAGTACATTATATACTAAAGTACATTATATACTAAAGTACATTATATACTTAAGTACATTATATACTAAAGTACATTGTATACTTAAGTACATTATATACTAAAGTACATTGTATACTTAAGTACATAATATACTAAAGTACATTATATACTTAAGTACATTATTTACTTAAATACATTATATACTTAAGTACATAATATACTTAAGTACATAATATACTTAAGTACATTATATACTTAAATACATTATATACTTAAGTACATTTAAGTATATAATGTACTAAAATACATTATTTACTTAAGTACATTATATACTTAAGTACATTATGTACTAAAGTACATAATATACTTAAATACGTAATATACTAAAGTACATTATATACTAAAGTACATTATATACTATAGTACATTATATACTAAAGTACAATACATACTTAAGTACATTACATACTTAAGTACATTATATACTAAAGTACATTATATACTTAAGTACATTATATACTAATGTACATTATATACTTAAATACATTATATACTTAAGTACATTATATACTTAAGTACATTATATACTAATGTACATTATATACCTTAATACATTATATACTTAAGTACATTATATACTAAAGTACAATATATACTAAAGTACATTATATACTAAAGTACATTATATACTAAAGTACAGTATATACTAAAGTACATTATATACTAAAGTACATTATATACTTAAGTACATTATATACTAAAGTACATTGTATACTTAAGTACATAATATACTAAAGTACATTATGTACTTAAGTACATTATTTACTTAAATACATTATATACTTGAGTACATTATATACTTAAGTACATTATATACTTAAGTACATTATTTACTTAAGAACATTATATACTAAAGTACATTATATACTTAAGTACATTATATACTAATGTACATTATATACTTAAATACATAATATACTAAAGTACATTATATACTTAAGTACATTATTTACTTAAATACATTATATACTTGAGTACATTATATACTTAAGTACATTATATACTTAAGTACATTATATACTAATGTACATTATATACTTAAGTACATTATTTACTTAAATACATTATATACTTGAGTACATTATATACTTAAGTACATTATATACTTAAGTACATTATTTACTTAAGAACATTATATACTAAAGTACATAATATACTAAAGTACATTATTTACTTAAGTACATTATATACTAAAGTACATTATATACTAAAGTACATTATATACTTAAGTACATAATATACTAAAGTACATTATATACTTAAGTACATTATATACTTAAATACATTATATACTTAAGTACATTATATAAGTATATAATGTACTTAAGTACATAATGTACTAAAGTACATTATATACTAAAGTACATTATATACTAAAGTACATTATATACTTAAGTACATTATATACTAAAGTACATTATATACTTAAATACATTATATACTTAAGTACATAATATACTAAAGTACATTATATACTTAAGTACATAATATACTAAAGTACATTATATACTAAAGTACATTATATACCTATGTACATTATATACTTAAATACATTATATACTTAAGTACATTATATACTAAAGTACATTATATACTTAAGTACATTATTTACTTAAATACATTATATAAGTATATAATGTACTTAAGTACATAATGTACTTAAGTATATAATGTACTTTAGTATATTATGTACTTAAGTATATAATGTACTTTAGTATATAACTTAAGTATATTACTTAAGTATACTTATATTATATACTTAAGTACATTATATAAGTATATAATGTACTTAAGTACATAATGTACTAAAGTACATTATATACTAAAGTACATTATATACTAAAGTACATTATATACTTAAGTACATTATATACTAAAGTACATTATATACTTAAATACATTATATACTTAAGTACATAATATACTAAAGTACATTATATACTTAAGTACATAATATACTAAAGTACATTATATACTAAAGTACATTATATACTTAAGTACATAATATACTAAAGTACATTTTATACTTAAGTACATTATATACTTAAATACATTATATACTTAAGTACATTATATAAGTATATAATGTACTTAAGTACATAATGTACTAAAGTACATTATATACTAAAGTACATTATATACTAAAGTACATTATATACTTAAGTACATAATATACTAAAGTACATTATATACTAAAGTACATTATATACCTATGTACATTATATACTTAAATACATTATATACTTAAGTACATTATATACTAAAGTACATTATATACTTAAGTACATTATTTACTTAAATACATTATATACTTGAGTACATTATATACTTAAGTACATTATATACTTAAATACATAATATACTAAAGTACATTATATACTTAAGTACATTATTTACTTAAATACATTATATACTTGAGTACATTATCTACTTAAGTACATTATATACTTAAGTACATTATTTACTTAAGAACATTATATACTAAAGTACATTATATACTTAAGTACATTATATACTTAAGTACATTATATACTACAGTACATTATTTACTAAAGTACATTATATACTTAAGTACATAATATACTAAAGTACATTTTATACTTAAGTACATAATATACTAAAGTACATTATATACATAATATACTAAAGTACATTATATACTACAGTACATTATATACTAAAGTACATTATATACTAAAGTACATTATATACTAAAGTACATAATATACTAAAGTACATTATATACTTAAGTACATTATTTACTTAAATACATTATATACTTGAGTACATTATATACTTAAGTACATTATATAAGTCAAAGTCAAAGTCAAAGTCAAATATTCCTTTATTCAAATAGGCACATAGATGGCACTTTTGATGCGTTATTGTATACAAAATGTGTACATAGCAGTGAGTAGTGATGGCGATAACTACAATCGTAAACTTAAAACTAAAGCTACGAGGGTTCCAATCGTGCCCTGGTCTAAGAAGAAGCCCACAACAAACTTAGCCGGGTGTTCTTTTTGTTATCACCATCTCACATTGTCATTAGAAAAAATTTAAGAAGCAACCTGGTTAGAGCAATTGTTTACACCCAAGCTTTTTTATCGTTTACGTAATCCTTTATACTATAATAGGACTTTTCTATAAGCTTTCGCTTAATACAAACTTTGAACTTCTTTAGTGACATCCCCAAGATATCAACCGGTAATTTATTGTAAAATTGTATACAATTTCCTTTAAATTAATTGCTTATTTTGTGTAGTCTAGTGTACTGCACTGCAAGTTTATTTTTGCTTCTAACGTTTAAATTATTGCAGTCACTTTTTCTTTTAAATTTTGATATATTTTTGTGAACATACATTAAATTTTCAAATATGTATTGGCTATAGAGTGTCATTATTTTAACATCTTTAAATTTATCTTTCAATTACTCTCTCGGACCCATTTTATAGATCGCACGAACAGCCTTCTTCTGCAGCACGAAAATAGTTCCAATATCAGCAGCATTACCCCATAGTAAAATTCCATATGTCATAATGCTGTGAAAGTAACTAAAATAGACTAGCCTAGCAGTTTCTATGTCTGTCAGGTGGCGTATCTTCTTTACTGCATAGGCAGCAGAACTAAGCCTGTTCGATAAATTATTTACATGAGGGCCCCATTGAAGTTTAGCATCTAACGTTATTCCTAGAAATACTGTTGTATCCACCGGATTCAATTCCTCATTATTAAGTAGTATAGTGGTTTTTACATGTTTAACATTTGGTAATGTGAATTTTATGCACTTAGTTTTATTTTCATTTAAAACCAAATTATTAGCTTCAAACCATTGTACTACTTTAGCGAGATAGTTGTTTACATCGTCTAAAGCTAATTCACGTCTCTTAATTTTGAACATAAGTGATGTATCATCAGCAAACAATACTATCCCGTGATTGTCCTTAACAAGGTAAGGCAGGTCATTAATGTAAATAAGGAATAGAAAAGGTCCTAATATAGAACTCTGTGGAACACCAATTTTCACAAATGACCCATTAGACCGCTTTCCATTAACGTCTACCATTTGCACCCTATCACGCAAGTAGTAACTAATCAAGTCGAGAGCTACACCCTGAATTCCATAGTGGTGTAGTTTTCTGACTAACGTTTCATGTACAACACAATCAAACGCCTTAGACAAATCACAGAACACACCAAGTGCATCATGTGACTCCTCCCAAGCTTCAAATATATTATGTATTAGCTCAACACCAGCGTCGATAGTTGAGCGACCCCGTGTAAAACCAAATTGTTTAACGTGGAGTAAATCATACTTATGAAAATAGGAAAGTAACTGATTTAAAATAAGTTTTTCAAAAATTTTACTGAAAGTGGGCAGTACTGATATTGGTCTGAAGTTAGTGGGGTCAGAAGTACTACCCGATTTAAACAAAGGAACTATTTTACTATGTTTCATTAAGTCAGGAAACACACCACAATCTATACAGTTATTAAATATTAATGCTAAATCGGGTGCAACGATATCAATTAGTGATTTGAGAACTTCAACGGAAATGCCCCACAAGTCACTTGTTTTTTTATTATTTAATAATTTAAAGGCTTTAATAACGTCAGAGCCACTAACATGGCTGAATTTAAAAGCGTTTTTACACTCGGGCACGTTATTCTTCAATAGAGAGAGAGCAATATCTGGTGAAGAGTTCAATGATTTAGTGGTGGAGATAGGAATGTTAGTAAAAAAGATTTCAAAAGCAGTAGCCACCTCGAAATCAGATGTTAAGTCTTTATTATCTACATTAAGTTTAAAGTTATTATGCCGCGGTGGTACTCTTCCCGTCTCCTCATTAATTATTTTCCAAGTAGTTTTGATTACGTTATTGCTATTTTTTATTTTATTCTGTATGTATCGGGACTTTTCCAAGAAGCAATCGCGTTTAAAACTACTGGAACACAATTTAACACAATCTCTAAACTCAGCATCAGTATTGTATTGACGTTCTGCATAAAGTTCGTACATTTTTTGCCTACTCTTATGCAGTTCAATTGATGCCCACTCACTAAACACTAAAGCATCAGTCACCACAACCGACTTACTAGTGAATATAGAATTAAATAGACGTTGAAACGTGTTGAAAAAACAACTGTACATCTCATTCGGACTTGTCCCCGATTGTAAGAACGGGAGGTCTTTGACGAGGCTAGTTCTCATTTTCTCTATGCGGTTTGATGTCACTGGTACAAAAGTAATTTTATGTTTGGAGACATTTTTCTTCACATTTTCAAATTGAATCAATTGACCACAATGATCAGAATCTAATTTATTAATTATGTGTTTACTTATTGGAATTATATTCGTAAAAATGTTATCCAAACATGTGGCGCTAGTGGCAGTAATTCTTGTTGGTTCCATGAACATATTTGTAAGATTGTATGTTTTAAATAAATTTAATAAATTAACACTTAAACAATTACGTTCTAAGATGTTTATATTAAAGTCTCCGCAAACTATTAACTTTTTATTTGACTTTGATATTTTAAATAACACTTCATCCATTACCTTTTCAAAAAGTTCAAAGTTAGACAAGGGTGGTCTATATACAGTGACAATTATTAATTGCTCTAATTCGACCGAGGCTAGCTCTATTGTCCGTTCAACAGACAGGCTCACAATATCATTTCTGTTTTTAAATTTTAAATTTTTATTTAATATTATTAAAGAGCCTCCATGAATTGCAGTAACTCTGGTGAACGAACTACCAACCTGGTGGTTACCAAAATTAAACAAGTATTCATGAGTCTTCAACCAGTGTTCAGTTATACATAAAATATTAATGTTGAAATCATTCAAAAATAATTCAATCTCTAAGTCCTTTCCTTTAATACATTGAATATTTTGGTGAACCAAGTTGATATGATTAGAATTAGATTTTTTGTATATTTTTTGGTTTACTTTTAAATTGTGCAATGCCTTAATATAATTTATATTTTATATGCCAGAGATAGTCTCAGTTGTCTCCTTAACTAGTTTAAAGTAGAATGACTTGGAATGATTTCCAAGGTGTTAATGTCAGAATTATTACACTGCTCAATAAAAGCAGCTTGTTTAGCCAAGTTCTTGGCTGTAATTGTAAAAAAATATGATAGCGAAACAGCTATCTGTCGTTTAAAATAGTGTGATAGGTAATACCTATCTCTGTACAAATTATAAGAAAGACTAGCACACTTGCTAAAGTCAATAATATGAAATTTTTTATTATATGTACATAAGTTGTACAAAGTCATGTTTAAATTATATCTAATAGTATTTTCTTGGTGTGGCAAACTATCACAATAAGGAAATGTGTACAATACTATACTATTTACATTTAAAGTATTTAGAGAATCAAAAAGTTTAATTAGATCAGGTTTGTTGACATTTCCTCTATTTCCTATTAGGATAATTAAATTACTTTTAACATCATACAAATTCCTATTTCTACAAATAGCAGCTACAATACTTTTAAAATCTGATTTGGGTAAACAGAAGTTCAAAACTGTGTGTCCGTTTAACTGTGAGTTAAGATATAAGCCCATGTTACATCCAATTTCATCGCTGTACATAAATGTTTTTGTTGAGTTGGTACTATGAGTAACAGATGGAATAAAGGAATTATTAATATTTATATTTGGTTTTGAGTTACTTAACCTGACACACATATTCCTTACATAAGATGGTGATGATTCTGGTGACACAGACTGTGGATGACTACCTTTACTATGAAAACTATGGGTGCATAATGAAGTGGCTTTACCACTGTTGTGTTCAGGCTGATTTCTAAGTTCATCTGAAGTCTGCGTGTACTCAGATATCATTTTCCTTTTATATATGTCATACTTAGCTGCCAGTGTACGCAAAGAGGTCTGTAATCTTGCTATTTGTGCTTCTAAGATCTGTGTGTCAGATTCATAACTTAATCTATTACTTTCTAAAAATCTATTACTTTCTAAAAAGTATACTATACTTAAGTACATTATTTACTTAAGAACATTATATACTTGAGTACATTATATACTTTAGTACATTATATACTTTAGTACATTATATACTTAAGTACATTATATACTAAAGTACATTATATACTATAGTACATTATATACTTAAGTAAATAATATACTAAAGTACATTATATACTTAAGTACATTATTTACTTAAGAACATTATATACTAAAGTACATTATATACTTAAGTACATTATATACTAATGTACATTATATACTTAAGTACATTATATACTTAAGTACATTATATACTACAGTACATTATATACTTAAGTACATTATATACTAAAGTACATTATATACTTAAGTACATTATATACTTAAGTACATTATATACTAAAGTACATTATATTCTTAAGTACATTATATACTAAAGTACATTATATACTAAAGTACATTATATACTTAAGTACATAATATACTAAAGTACATAATATACTTAAGTACATTATTAACTTAAGAACATTATATACTAAAGTACATTATATACTTAAGTACATTATATACTAAAGTACATTATATACTTAAATACATTATATACTTAAGTACATTATATACTACAGTACATTATATACTTAAGTACATTATATACTACAGTACATTATATACTAAAGTACATTATATACTTAAGTACATTATTTACTTAAATACATTATATACTTCAGTACATTATATACTTAAGTACATTATATACTTGAGTACATTATTTACTTGAGAACATTATATACTTGAGTACATTATATACTTTAGTACATTATATACTTTAGTACATTATATACTTAAGTACATTATATACTTTAGTATATTATATACTTAAGTACATAATACCGGATGTTTGGTGCATCGTGTGCCAAATCGAATCTGATGATTGGAGGGGTCTTTGGCTATCTCTTCAGCCCTCGTAAAAAAATCTTGCTCAAACGGTTTTTTTTATACTGATTTTAAATTGTTTTTTTAAAAATTGTAAAAATTCTACATTTAAATTTTAATAAAAAATAAAGTTGTTAAGTATTAATTAATTTTCTTTTTAATCTTTAATTTGTAACGTTTTACGCTTCTTTTGAAACTAGAATTACACGCCAGCAACATCTAGTTTTTGTTTTACAGCCCCGCAAAGTTTTTTTTACGTAAAAAAATAAGCTTGAACGTCAACTTTCGGTTTTAATAAAAAAAAAACTAAAAGTGATCATGTTCTTCCAATTTTTTTAAAACATCTCTGGACTGTCCCCTTTCTAATGGTGTGCAATATGCCATGAAAAGTAATTAGTAACATCACTAATTTTCAAATTTTCTAAACTTAGTCACAATTTTCTAATATTCAACAGATGAAAGAAAAACAAGTTTTTGCGTAAATAAAACTCACAAGCAGGTAAAATTTTTAAATTTCGTAGGTTTTACTTGAAATAAAAATAATACATTGCATTTGAAACATTTATTTCATAATTTTTACAAATTCTGCTCAAATTGTTCACCCCTGTTTCGAATGCAGGCCCGACATCTTTGACGTATTGTTACAGTTGTAGTCCGAAGCCGTATTTCGTTCTTAATTGTACCGAAGGCCGCTTCTATGCGTTGTATTAGTACCTCCCTCGTTGGGACTTCTGTGGCGTATACTAGCTCTTTGGCACGTCCCCAGACATAAAAATCTAACGGAGTTAAGTCTGGGGAACGTGGAGGCCATGCAATAGGCCCATCGCGCCCAATCCACGAATTGGGGAACACATTATCGAGGTATTCCCTCACAGTTAAACGCCAATGCGCGGGACAGCCGTCATTTTGAAATACTATGGGCACATCTTCATTAAACACGGGCACCTCGGCCAATAATTCCGGCAGATCATTTTGCAGGAACTCTAAATAATTATCGCCATTTAAGTTATCAGGCAGGTAGTGCGGTCCAATTACCTGATTCCCAATCACTCCTGCCCAAACGTTCACACTAAACCGTCTTTGAAAAGATTGCTGTCTTTTGGCATGTGGGTTTTGCCGTTTCGGTGCCCAATGGTGTAAATTGTGCAAGTTAAGAATCCCTTCTCTGGTAAATTTGGATTCGTCAGTCCACAGTATTCTTTTTAAAAAATCAGGATTATCCACATCTGTGTGTAACAAAAACCGACAAAAGTGCATTCGTCTGTCAAAGTCGCCACCCTCAAGACCTGCAACAACCAAAAATCTTTTTAATTCCCCTTGAGCAGTAATTAATTGCACTAGAAGATTATGGATACCTGCTAAACAAAGGCAACGTCAAACAAAGGTTTTAAATTACGTACCTTGAACCGGAGTCTCGTGGAATGGATATTTTTCGTTTTGTCGAAGGACTTTCCACACTTTCCATATTGAAATATCAAGTTGTGCCGCCACATATCTAATGCTTCTTGTGTCGTCTTCCTCAAAAAGTGCCAGTATTCTCTCGTCCACTTCAACATTATGTCGCACAACATGTCCCCTTGGTTCATGAAAATTGACACTCCCAGTCTCGCGTAAACGTCGGTATGTGTCTTGGAAGACTCTGCGGCCAGGTAATCGTCGACCAGGAAAGCGTTCCTGGTAAAGTCGTTGCGCTGCACGAGCGACACCACGGGCTGCACCATAAACCATTATGATGTCCGCATATTCCTCGTTAGAGTATGTCGTCATTGCAACAACAAAAAAGTCAACAAAGTTTAACAATAACACCAAAAGTAAATAAAACGTAACAAAAAACAACAAAACTTAACGAAAACTAAATAAAAGAATCGTGGAGTACAGTAAGCTAGCACACACGTTAGGCACGACGCGGGGCCCGTTCGCGATTGGTTCAAACAGGTTTGCACTATGCAAGAAAGGAATAGAAGATAGATTTCGCTTCACTAGAGTGAAAAAACTATTTTTGCCTGTTTAAACGAACAACGGGCGTATAACTTTATGAAAGAGACAGAAAATGTCATCTGCCTTGTGAATTGTGAGTGTTATTTACGCAAACCCTTGTTTTTCTTTCACCTGTTGAATATTAGAAAATTGCGACCAAGTTTAGAAAATTTGAAAATTAGTGATGTTACTAATTACTTTTCATGGCATATTGCACACCATTAGAAAGGGGACAGTCCAGAGATGTTTTAAAAAAATTGGAAGAACATGATCACTTTTAGTTTTTTTTTTATTAAAACCGAAAGTTGACGTTCAAGCTTATTTTTTTACGTAAAAAAAACTTTGCGGGGCTGTAAAACAAAAACTAGATGTTGCTGGCGTGTAATTCTAGTTTCAAAAGAAGCGTAAAACGTTACAAATTAAAGATTAAAAAGAAAATTAATTAATACTTAACAACTTTATTTTTTATTAAAATTTAAATGTAGAATTTTTACAATTTTTAAAAAAACAATTTAAAATCAGTATAAAAAAAACCGTTTGAGCAAGATTTTTTTACGAGGGCTGAAGAGATAGCCAAAGACCCCTCCAATCATCAGATTCGATTTGGCACACGATGCACCAAACATCCTGTATACTTAAGTACATTATTTACTACAGTACATTATATACTAAAGTACATTATATACTAAAGTACATTATATACTTAACTACATTATTTACTTAAGAACATTATATACTAAAGTACATAATATACTAAAGTACATTATTTACTTAAGTACATTATATACTAAAGTACATTATATACTAAAGTACATTATATACTTAAGTACATTATATACTAAATTACATTATATACTTAAGTACATTATATACTTAAGTACATTATATACTTGAGTACATTATTTACTTGAGAACATTATATACTTTAGTACATTATATACTTTAGTGCATTATATACTTAAGTACATTATATACTTTAGTATATTATATACTTAAGTACATAATATACTTAAGTACATTATTTACTACAGTACATTATATACTAAAGTACATTATTTACTTAAATACATTATAAACTTGAGTACATTATTTACTTAAGAACATTATATACTTTAGTACATTATATACTTAAGTACATTATATACTTAAGTACATTATTTACTTAAGAACATTATATACTAAAGTACATAATATACTAAAGTACATTATTTACTTAAGTACATTATATACTAAAGTACATTATATACTAAAGTACATTATATACTTAAGTACATAATATACTAAAGTACATTATATACTTAAGTACATTATATACTTAAATACATTATATACTTAAGTACATTATATAAGTATATAATGTACTTAAGTACATAATGTACTAAAGTACATTATATACTAAAGTACATTATATACTAAAGTACATTATATACTTAAGTACATTATATACTAAATTACATTATATACTTAAGTACATTATATACTTAAGTACATTATATACTTGAGTACATTATTTACTTGAGAACATTATATACTTTAGTACATTATATACTTTAGTGCATTATATACTTAAGTACATTATATACTTTAGTATATTATATACTTAAGTACATAATATACTTAAGTACATTATTTACTACAGTACATTATATACTAAAGTACATTATTTACTTAAATACATTATAAACTTGAGTACATTATTTACTTAAGAACATTATATACTTTAGTACATTATATACTTAAGTACATTATATACTTAAGTACATTATTTACTTAAGAACATTATATACTAAAGTACATAATATACTAAAGTACATTATTTACTTAAGTACATTATATACTAAAGTACATTATATACTAAAGTACATTATATACTTAAGTACATAATATACTAAAGTACATTATATACTTAAGTACATTATATACTTAAATACATTATATACTTAAGTACATTATATAAGTATATAATGTACTTAAGTACATAATGTACTAAAGTACATTATATACTAAAGTACATTATATACTAAAGTACATTATATACTTAAGTACATTATATACTAAATTACATTATATACTTAAGTACATTATATACTTAAGTACATAATATACTAAAGTACATTATATACTACAGTACATTATATACTAAAGTACATTAAATACTAAAGTACATTATATACTTAAGTACATTATATACTTAAATACATTATATACTTGAGTACATTATATACTTGAGTACATTATATACTTTAGTACATTATATACTTTAGTACATTATATACTTAAGTACATTATATACTTGAGTACATTATTTACTTAAGAGCATTATATACTAAAGTACATTATATACTTAAGTACATTATATACTTAAGTACATTATTTACTTAAGAACATTATATACTAAAGTACATTATATACTTAAGTACATTATATACTTAAATAAATTATATACTTAAGTAAATTATATACTACAGTACATTATATACTAAAGTACATTATATACTACAGTACATTGCTTCCTAATAAATAAATAATAATTTTTAATGAGAAATGTTGCAAAAACTGCAATTAATATCTTTTTTGAGAGCGTGTGATTATACGACTACTTTTTGAAGTTGACTCATTCGCGTACGAAGTCGCGCGGGTCCGCTAGTATATAATATATTTAATGTACAGAAATCTTCCAGTTACAGATTTATAATAAGTATATATAAACCTTTAAACTGGAATAGCACTTTTCTATACGCTTACGTTTAATACAAACTGAACTTTTTAAGTGACATCTCCAAGATGTCAATCGGTAGTGAAACGTATGCAATTTTCTTTAAACGAATTGCAAATTTTATCGATCCTAGTACTTAGATTGCACTGTTTATTCTTACTTCTAACGTTCTCCTTTTTTCTAAGTTGGTTAAAACATCTAAATCAAGCGATAAATCTCACCGGAAACCTCGTATTATGATCACATTATGACACGTTATAAGCCATTTCCTCAAGCATTAGCATTATACGGCTACATATCCAGCCGTTTTCAAACTAGTCTAAAGGAAGTAACCGCTTCGCATAGCTTCAAAAAGTAAAAGTGGTGTAGCGAGAAAAAAAAAACGTAGTACGCGAACAGTTCATACGAAAGTGGCCGCATTCACTGCCCTTTACGATTGACGTCTAGGTATAACTTGGAACCTGTTTCTAGAACATTCTAGAGACATCGCGTGCAGTGATCTTTAGTTACCCCGCTTCGATATATATTAGATGAACAAAAATTAAACCCAAATCGGGACCTCGCGACAAAGTGTCCGGAATACAATAAAAATTAGGCTTAAATTGCTGTACTCCGAAAGCAGGAGAATTTGTACGTTGTAATTTATAATTTCTTCAATCTTTATACTCCGCACCGAGCTGTACTTTCTTCACATGTTTCTGTCCGACAACGGAGCATCCTCAGGAGATGTACGGAACGCAAAATCGCTTAGCGGTACGTTTTTGTCGGTAGGCTAGTAACTAGCAATGGCCAAAGCCTCCTACCAGACCAGAAAAGATAAAATTCGGAAATAACAAATTCCATAGTTTCCCTGCCGGGGTTAGAACCCGTGACCACTCAAAACCACAGCGCTCATCGCTCCGCCAGGGAGGTCAAATTGCAACTCAGGTGAGATTACAGCACCAGTCATCACGGGTGAAGACACAAATATGTCGAGTGTCGAATAAATAATAATGCACAGGTGAAGAAAACAGCAATAACCTCGATTACGCAAAATATGATCTTCTCCAACTAAGTTAAACACTTTATAAACACATATTGTGCATTCAGATTGCATGTAACATAAGGATGTGTCCTTAAGCAATGGATACATTAGCAAACATTTTTTTTAAATACACATCAGCATTGGCTTCAACTTTATACTATAGTTTAAAAAAAAACATTCAAAATATCTTTAATGAACTCAACCCGTTACAGTTTTATTATAAGTAGAAACTATGTTAGCAAAACAACCTTTGCCTCTACGCTTATTTAAAAAAACAAAAGGATCTCAGTTGTGACTCGCGAAAATTATGAATATTCTATGACAGGAATCCACATTTAAAAAAAGGCGGAAATAGAGGGAGAATTATTTAAGTTTATTAAAATTAAAGATCTTAATTATAATAATAATAAATATTTTAATTGAGAATTAAACAACATATGAAGTACACGCTACACATAACATACCAATGAGAACAAAAACAGAAAAAAAGAACAGATTTTAAAATTAGGTAACGAAATAAAATTAAATAAACTAAAAACAAACAAATATAATTCTTCTGAGTCCTTTTATTATAACTATAAAAGAAACGTTTCAGTGTGTAATTTTTAAGTCTGAATAAAACGCGAACGAAGTTGCAGCCAGCAGCTAGTTAAAAAAAAAAAGTATATAACTCGTGAACACGTAGCTTTATAGCTACCTTTCGACACAATTTCGTAATCAATCGTGTTAAAAAATCAACATTCAAACTATTATTGTTACGTCATACGCTTTGAAACTAAATTATGCGTTGAAAATTTAGCATGTAGGTTGTACCTACCTGTCGTATTTAGTACATGGGGTCTCCCATACAGTGGCGTTCACTGGGTTTCTTACTAGGGTATGCATACAGCAGAAAAATTGCTTAAAATGGCCAAAATCCTCCTCCTATACCACCTATATATCAATTTTAGGGTATGCACTGCTTTTGTGCATATATGAAGTGCACGCCACTGCTCCCATATAATGTACAGTTGTGCACAGATACCTCTTTTTTTCCTATTTTTTCATTCGTCTACAAGTTAACCCTTGACTGTAATCTCACCTGGTGTTAAGTGATGATGCAGTCTAGCGTAGCGGGCTAACCTGTTAGGGAGTATGGTAGTCATACCCCTAATCAGTTTGTACGCGACATCGCACCGGAACACTAAATCGCTTAGCGGCACGTCTTTGTAGGTAGAGTTGTAACTAGCCGCGGCCAAAGCCTCCCACCAGACAAGGCCAGAGAAAATTCAGAAATTATAAATTCCCAAATGGCCCCTGGCGGGCATCGAACCCGGGGCCTCCTACTTTAATTCACAACGCTCACCGTTGCGCTAGCCAACGGTAGCGTAGCCAAAGGTATTAATTAGTTTTCTTTTTTTTGGAATTGCGTAAATACATTTAAATTCACAGGAAATCTTTATTACATATTCCCTGCGGCTTCGCCCGCGTGATTAACACCCATATATATAGTATTTCAAACCTCAGTCACTTACGTGCCTGCCAATCGTACATTGCCAATCGCAAATGCCCGTCCCGAGTACCTACTCCCTTTTTGCCTTATTTAATAAACCTCCGATTCTGTATATCAAACGACTGCATTAACAATGTGGGGCTTATCTTTTAGCTATATAGAAATAATGTATTTTTACTAACAAAGCCTTGATGTCTGAAATATTTATATATATTCGCTTTATTCAGAGCTGAGTGTACACATGATGTTATATAAAAAGCGTAAAATGTGTATCTAATTCTCGCGCTTGATCATTAAGCTTTTGAAAAGGCTATAATTGAAACAAGTGTATAATCATAGTTAATTATATAACATTGATTTATGTATACTAAAATTACACTAGCCGAGAGTGAGGACTAATTTGTCTATACTCTAATTATTCTTAGCTAGCTTTCATCCGCGTGGTTGCTCGCGTGGTAATTTGTAAAAATTGCTATGACAATTCCAATTCAAATTCAAAAATGTAATAGATTTATTAACTTGACGATATTTAATAGTAACTAATTATTCTGACATCTCATATAAGTAAGTCTTATTTCTACTAACAACAATTAGAATCCTGAAATCGAGTATTTTTAATTATAAGGATCCAACTGTTTCTTATTGCTACGCCCTGACAGGACCTCATCCTGTAAAGGCATGGATGCAATTAAATAAATAAATAAAATAAATAATAACATAACATGTTCACTCGAAAGGGTTACGCGACGTAACGTACGTAAGACGTATTTAGTTTATCGGGGTATACCTACTCACATTTTGTATCATTTTCTTTTTATTATTATTTTATTATTATTATCATTTTGTAGCAAAGTTAGTAGTAGTTGCAACTTTATTTAGTGTTTTTTTGCGTGTAGTACATTTTCAAGCTTAATTTTTATAAAAATGTGTTTTATTTTTAGCGATAAGGCCCATTGTACCTATGTGTTTATTGTATTGTATTTTGTGTTATTGCTTATAATAATAATATGATTTTATTTCAGGGGTAGCCTATATGCAATGAAATAACCATTTGTAAGAAAAAATACATTAAAAGAAACACAAATTAAATTATAAAACAAACAAAATAAACACGAAATAAATATAAAATAATATTAGTAACAAATAAAAAATAATGTAATTCTGTTAGGTGTACAATAAAGTGTATTTTCATTTTATTTTATTCACTTTTTATGAATTATCGAAGTCGGTTTTATTTTACAGATCGATGACAGCTCTGCGCAATGGGGGTGGCAGATGATTCAAGCCGGGCCGGGCACTGTGGGACATTACTTTGTAAAGTTGCCAGAGGTAAAATTGTTGTACTAAAACTGCTTTAGATCGTTTGATTCTGTCGTCCTTCAACCTAACTTCCGTTTTCTAAATCATCATTATATAACAATTAGCCAAGTTTTTTTTTTTTCCTGAATCATTAACCTGGTAACAATCAATGACGTTATCATGAGAATAACATAAATAGAAGAGAAATACAGGAGATTGAAACCTTCTAGAAATTACCACAGCTTAATTAAAATAATCTAAAAGCTAATCAACTAACAAAGCAAAGTTTAAAACTTATTTAATAAACATTAACCTATACCTTCGCTTCTCTTTTTGAGGGACTGACTTCGATCAACGGCAGGCATCTCTTATCATCTCATCTCATCTCTCATCTCTATCTTTTCGGAGTCATTTGCATTTTAATATCACTTTCTTCAACGGTGAAGGGAAATATCGTGAAGATAAAAGAGTATTAGTAGCCTACTAACGTCCCCACTACTGAATACAGGCCTCCTCCTTTTTTATCATCTTATCTTTCATTCTGTACCCAAAATTCTGACCTAAGGTCGGACCCAAGAAATTCTACAACGGTTACAAATTGAAGTTGCAATTATAATAATAACTAGCGGACCAGCGCGACTTCGTCCGCGAATGTGTCGACTTAAAAAATAGTCATATGTTCAATATAAATGATTCCGTGATTCCAATATAAATGAATCCGAGCTAGATCGATTTATCGCTCCCGAAAACCCCTGTATACTAAATTTCATGAAAATCGTTGGAGCCGATTCCGAGATTCCAAATATATACAAGAATTGCTCGTTTCATCCAATCGTTTCCTGCAGCTCTTTTGATGTCATCAGGTTATGAGCCCCCCGTTAGCTTGGTCTGCCAATATCCCTTTTACCATCGGGTCCTTCCCACCGTTTGTTTGTATTGTCCACCTATCTGCGTAGCGTGATATATGGCCGGCCCATTGCCACTTAAGCTTTAGAGCTTGTGTGATGAACACGAATTTTTCACAGCGTCTGGGTGATTGTCTATATAAAAATATTCATCAGTTATCGTAGTTACCAATAACACAAGCTACGCTTACTTTTGTGTTAGATAGTGTGTATTGGCGTATGTTTATTTATTTAGTATATAAGCTAGATCTGTCATCATGTTTCAGGCGGAACAGCGTGTACGCTACGTGGCGGATGGTAGCGGCTACCACGGCGCCGTCGCCGTCACCACGAGTGACCACGACCACATCCACACGACCAATTTCGCGCTGGGAGATCGAGCCCTTCAGCTCACTTCACAGGTTAGTTCTCTCCCTAGCATTCCTGGAGATTCCTGGTTCGATACCCAGCAGGAGCAATTTTTAAAAATATTTTCGAGTAAATAAATATTTTCTAAAATCCTGAGTACCAGAGAACCTTTTTCTTATACTTATAAAACTGAAGAGTTTGTCTGTTTGTTTGTTTACTTGAACGCGATGACTTCAGGAACTGCTGCTCCGATTTGGGCCCATTTATCGAGGAAGGCTATAGGCTAAATATCATCACGCTAAAACCAATAGGAGCATAGCACCAATGAAAAAATCAACGTTTCAAAATCGTGGGTTTGTTTCTCCCGTTGAGAGCTTCCACAGCGCGCGGTGCGTAAAGTTTCGATAAAATCATGTATGAAAAAGTTGCTCCCCTTTAAACGCTCTAAAAATAAATCGCGATAACATTTGTCTACCTTTTAAGGTTGAATTATACGCGGACGAAGTTGCGAGGAACCGCTAGTTTTAGAACCATTATTAAAGAGAGTTGATAAAAGAGTCTTTAAACATTGGTACTAAAGTGTTCATGATCATTGAAAAGACGCGAAAGTCTGGTTCTAGCAATGACTCGCTTTCAATGTAGTGGGAGGACTAATTTACTCCATTAAACCTGAGAGCTCATAATTTTTTTTTTTACAAATTTCTAGAATACATAGCAATAATTCACTGAATAATTGTTGCAGATTCCACCCCAGACATACAATCAGCAAATCACAAATAACGGAACCCAAGCAATTCCAGACAGCAATTTACAAGATGGCCAAACTCCGCTACAAATTTTCCTGCTGCGAGGACAATACCCCGTACAAAATCACTTCTTCCAAGTAATTCCTGACAACCCTGTCCATTTAACTTCTGTACCTAACTTTTATTTAAATAATAACCAGGATGCAACACCTTCGTATTACAATCTAAATGTAGAACATACAAGGGACGATAGACAATACGCAGAAAATAATGTAGAAAACAAACCAAATAACAGAGCAACTCACGAAAACGATGAAGAAATAATAGAAACCAAAGAAAATGGACCAGTAGTACGAGTATTTAAAGATCACAATTGCCCAAACGATGATTTAAATTATAATAATAATTTGCAGAATCAACATGAAAACCATTTTCAACAGCCTGCCAAATACAATCATGAAACTCCACACAGTGTTCATGGTAACTTTGGCGAACGAGATTTTAAGCAACCAACCAGTCAAGCGATAAATAATTACAAAATCGATCAACCAGATAATAGAAATGAAAGATATTATTATTCTACAGAAATAAGTCACAGTACAACATCTAAACCTGTAATTTTGACTGAGGAAGAAGGTATATCAAGACTAGTAGCATCAACACAAGATCTTATAACGAATGAGGATCTATTAAGAATTAATCATGCAGCAGAAAGAGCTGTAAGCGGTTATGGTGATGATTATATTAAACCTAAACGTAAGTTAAACTCTAAATCAATTGTTTATAATGGACCTACGCAGGCAAAGCCAAGAAGTAGAATTACAGTCTCTGCAAAGATTGGTAATATAGTTGACAGCAGAATAGAACACCCGAAAAGTTATAGAGAACCATCTGCACAGGTTATCAGAGAGCCAACGCCACAATCTTACGAAACAACCAATAATGATTACAGATTTGCTTCACCTATAATTGTTGCTGATCCTAAATACGGTAACTACAAGCAACAAATTGTTAATAATTTAGTTTCAACAATGGTTCCGTACATACAAGATGGATACGAAATTGTCGGTGTAAGAAATAGTTTAAATGAAAATAATACGGGTAAAAATGAAGAAAATAAGTCAGGTGAAGATTTGGTTAATATAACTCCAAGGCCTATAAGTCAAAGCTATTTGGCGCCTATAACAGTTGCCTTGAGGCTTCTCAACTTAAATGATTCAGAAATTTTCAATACAGTTGACGATCATGAAGCATCAGATAGTGAATTAATTGAAAAAACTGTTGAAAATCCAGAAAATGGGAAAACAATAGTAGAGATTCAGGAATCCATACCCGTAGAGATCACTCATATTAATGATGTCGAATACCACGAGTATTTAGATGAAGGAAGGAGTAACAATCGAAATCCCTATGGGATAGTAAAATCAATATATCAAAAGTATTTGCAGAATTTAGAATCTAACACATATGCACAGAATCAACATGATAGTAATCCGAAGAATCAGAATTCTGATTATTATGAGACAAGTAATAATGAAGATTCAAAAGAAACATTAGAATCTAGCGAAAACATTCAGTCAGAGGTTCAAGTCCAAGCAAACACAGACAATAGAAATGCATATGCAAATTACTATAACGCAGAAAATGGTGATAAAATAATTCAGCCTATTATAATTGAAAAGCAAGTACCAGTAACTGCTTACGTAGATCGTTTTATTGAGAAAAAAGTTCCATATCCAGAACCAGTTGAAGTAGTTAAGCAAGTTCCAGTAGACAGGCCAGTCCCGGTTCCAGTTCGATATGAAACGATTGTTGAGAAACCTGTAGAGGTTACTAAATATGTAGATAAACCATACCCTGTTGAAGTATATCATTCTTATCCAGTTGAAGTTAGAGTGCCATATCCTGTAGAACATAAAGTATATGTCGATCGTCCCGTACACGTTCCTTACCCAATTGAAAAGGTTATTGAGAAGCAAGTATTACACCCTGTACCCATCCCGACTCCTGTAGGAATACCTTTTGGTATCCAAGTTCCTGTAGAAAAGAAAGTTCTTTACCCAGTTCATATAGCAACCCCAGTACCAGTTGCTGTACCTGTAGAAAAACATATCCCCGTGGAAAAAATTGTCGAGAAGGAAGTGCCAGTTCCTTATCCAGTTGAGAAACAAGTTCCTTACCCAGTTCGACACGAAGTCAAGGTCCCTGTTCCCTACCCTGTTGAGAAAAGGATACCAGTACCAGTTGAAGTACATGTGCCTAAACCATACCCAGTAGATCGTATCATTGAGAAGAAAATTCCATATCCTGTAACAGTTGAAAGAATTGTAGAGAGGAAAGTTCATGTAAAAGTGCCATACCCAGTGAAAACTTTCGTTGAAAAAATTATCGAAAAGCCCGTCGTTGTTACAAAATACGTTGACAAACCCTACCCTGTAGAGAAAAGAGTTCCTTACCCCGTCGAGAAAATCATAGAGAGGAAAGTCCCTTACCCTGTTCACGTCCCAGTTGCGGTGAAAGTTCCTTATCAAGTAGAAAACAATGTTCAAAAGCCTGACGTTCCATACCCGTTTGAAAAAGTTGAAAAACAAACGATTTACACTTACGGAGTCAACCAAGAAGTTTTATCAAACGTAGCAAACTATCTGAGATATAATCAAGAACAATACAAGCAGCCACTGCCCAGTTACGTACAAAATAACGATTTCAACACACAACAGCATGCTGAGTCTCAAAGGAATTACCAAATACAGCTTGCTAACGCTCAAATCTTGAGGAATATACAAAACACGACACCTGCTTACTCGAAGCAATGGGGAAACCAATACGCCGCGACGTATCAGTACTCAAACTCAACTTCGGACAAAAAACTACCAGAAACAGTATCACACAATCAAGGAAACAATAAATATTTTGGTCCTCTCCCTTTAAGAAATTACGAAGGTCAGTGGGAAAAGAATAAAGATTATACGGAAAGAATAAGAAGAACTGATAGAACACCTAAAGTTTCCAATTTGAGGATAGAATATGGAGGATTCAAGCCACCTTTGATACCTAGCACTGAGATTGATTTAGATGGTTTACCCATAAATAAAAGTAAAGAACATTCTTAGTTGATTTACATCGCTCATTAAATATTATAAAAAATACATCGAGCTGCAAGATTTTTACTCCGTACTCTCCGATTACTTGTATACTTTTGTAGTTCGCCCTTTAGTTAATAAAGCGAATAAACTTAATATCAGGGTTAAACAATTTAATGGTGCCAATTCTGTTTTTTCCGCACTGTGGTGATGACAGATCAGAATACTCTATACAGTTGTCATCACCCTTCCTCTTTCCGTGGGTGTCGTACGAGGCGGCAAAGGGAATTTAACATTGAACGTGCAGCAGCGTTCTCCGTGCTACTATTACTTTTTACTGCGATCACCAACTCGTCTGCCCAGCGTGGTGATTATGGGCAAATCCTGCCCTTGGGAAGTACTTAGTCAAGCATCTTTGCTTACTATTGGTGAATTCTGTTCCACGCAAATACCTAAACTAACTAAATTAGCAAGTCTAAAAGTAATGATAATTTTCTTCACAAAGAAATAAATGAAAGGAATTTCATTACATCATTTGACACACAGAATTGGCACTACTATTTTTTAGGCAATTTTCTCTAAGAAATGTACTTTTGAGGTAATCTTGAGGAACTTTTGACAAAAAATGCGGCCTAATGAAGTTAATAAATATAATTAAACCTTTAATGTTATTTTCTCTCGCACGTAATTAACGTGAAATTTCTTTTTGACATTAGTTATGTATTTTCTTTGACCTTATAGATTCCACTGGCAACACTGACCGTGCTGGTATAGTAAATTGTAATTAAATTTAACACGGCTTTAATTCAAAAGCTTTATCCATTTCTGTTTCAAAGAATTATTTAATAAGATAGTGTAGTCATAGAATTACTTAGATTTTAAAAACAAATATTTTGTTAAATTATTTTAGGTGTTAAGTTTTGTACAATTTGCTTTTAAGACTAGTTAAATAGTTTTAAGCCTACTTCCAATCGTGCCGGCGTAAAACATTGGAGTAGGATAAAATAACTTTAATTATAAGCGATTAATTTTGTAAGAATTAATTTAGATTTTAAACGTAGATAGGGCATATCTATGCCTTCATTTTCCATTGGTGTCAGACCATTGCCTATTATAGCCATTTGTGGCAGACCTTGAAACCGGTTTAACCTAAATTCCTATTTAATATTATAAATGTGTCTTTGTTTATTTGTCCATATTTTACGCCGTAACTCGGCAACAAATCAACTTGATTTTTGGCATAGAGTTAAATAAACATATGAAGACTAACATAGGCTTTTTATCCCAGAAAAAACAAACGGTTTCCACGTGATTTCTATAAAACCGTAATAAATGCGGACAAAGAACGCGGAGAGCCAATTAATCATATTTTCGAAACAACCAAGTATATTTGCGTTAAGCTGATTTCGTAATTCCAGTTTCGTTCGAAAAAATTATATTAGGAACGCTGTATTTACCACTATTTATTCGGTTCCTTTTACGTGGAAAAATAAACTTCAAACCCATTTGCATGCGTCGCTGCTAAGCGCGAGATCGAACATGAACGGTCAATGAACCAAGGCAACGCTCGCACAGTAAAACTGTTGAAGTCCATTAACGGGTTAATGGACTTCTTGATAGCATTCTCAAATAAGAACCGGATAGTTAAGCGAACTTTTTTTTTCTAACGAAAACGCTATTATTTTTATTAATTATGTTAGGGAACATTTGAGAACAAAATCACAACACTGAAGATCGGTTTTCTGCCCTGATTCTCTCATCTGCGAGATTCCACTGTGGCTGATCTATTTAATTTGCTATTTTAGTTTGATGCTTTCGTAATTCACCAGTTTGTATTAAGAACGCGGCAAACTAAAATAGCAGGTTTAAAGAAAAATAGCAATTTTTATGGACCTGTCCATTTCTACGATTTAAATCCTTAAAATAAAAGAATAAAATCACTATCTTTTGAACAAACGACGCCATAGTAGAACGCCTTTATTAAATACTTTAAACATTTTACACTTTGTAAACATCCAAACAGTGGCGGACACAGATTCCTTTATTACATACAACAAAATTCATATCGATAAGTGGTAAAAAAATACCTTTGGAAGGCTGTGCTTTTACGCACTTAAGACAAGCACGTCATCTAGCCACTGTATCCAAGATGTAGAATGGTAACGAAGAATACTATGTAAGGGCCTAAGCACACGACGCATATATTTCTATCTATAACTGCAAGCATTCTCTGAAAGGCAACCTATCTTAAAATAACCTTTTGTATCCACTGATATTACCCCTTCATGTACCCAACCAAATTTATTTTAGGTTGCTTAGGATTAAACTCCCTACAGCTCAGACGGTCTTGCGAAAAACTAAAAATAATGTGCCAAATCTTAAGAGGACTTCAGATCTTCGTGCCCCAAAAGGCAATAACCTTCGCCCATGAAAAAACATTTTTTTCGTGAGCCCTTCCTGTAACACCGTGCACGAACCATGGCACCTACCCCGCGTTAATTGTCGCCATTCAACGCTCTCTTGAAAAACAATACTCAATGGAATCTATTCCATGACGGGTGAACAGCATTGAATTGTTGAGGTACTCTGAGAATATTGAATGACCTTTATTTCAATATCCGCAGACTACCACTATAGTACACTACTAGTATACTACTATATTTATATAATTGCCTTTATAATGTTTTATTGTTTATTGTTTATAAATTGCTACATGCACATACATAAGAGACGTGACGCCCCACCGGGGCATTGCAATAAAATTTGTCGAAATTATTTTTATTTTTTACTTAATTTAAATTTTTTATCCACATTAAAATTTATTATTATAATTATTATTATATTATTAAATAAAAATATGTCAACTTAGAACTAAAGGAAAAAATAAAATCCAAATATTAGAATTTGTCAACTTAAAACATTAGATAAGAAATTTGAATGACATATGCAAAAAAAAGTATATTGCTATATTTATTAACAACATAACATTTCTTCACTTTTTTTGGAATTGGCAGCACTGTGGAGTTTAATTTGAGAGTTGTCTAGACCCAGATGGTTTTAGTGGGGCTTGAGCCATGCTCTGTCCAAACTAATACAAACATTTTGTGGCTTTTGAGATAAAACATCTCATCTCTAATTCACCCAAGCCGTAGATTGTTTATTATTTTAATTGGCGTAACGTTTTATATAAATGATGGCGTGTTATAAATAAATACACGAGTGTATCTTTTCCAACGTTATGCTGAAGCGCCGTGTGCATAGGCTCTTACATTTAAAATTATATTTTGTTAATGTTAATGTTATTTGTATAAGTATATACTTTAATGCTGATTAAATGTTTTTTGTTATTTGCTTTAGTTTTCATTTCACCCGAAATATTTGTCCCCGTTATTAGAACATGATTTATGATGAGAGTCGTTAAATCCCACCAACCCTCATTGGAACAGCGTGGTGGATCCATGCTCTAAAACCCTCTGCCCTGTGTGGAACAATGGAACGTTAATAGGCCGAGGGTGTGTATGTTTGTGTTTGCGTGTGTCTGTGTGTATGTGCGTGTGTGTTTGTTTGATTTCCTGTGAAAAAGTTGCCTATTTTACTTCGTCCTTTCAACTAACAGAATGCTAAAATCAGTTTGATTAGTAGCTTAATAAGAGGGCGTGAAGGAGGGACAAACGAACAAACAAATATAATAATATTTCTCTTAAACTATTAATTAAGATTGTGTTCATTCCCCAAAAGGGTTTCATGTATATGGAAAGTTGCAAAATACACGATAGTAAATAAAATAAAACGACACGTTTGGAATTAAAAATAAAATTTATTTCCACTTGAATATCTCACAAACTGCGTACCTCGACAACCTCCGGCAACGGTCGTCTAACACTAAACAGTAAATTATAATATAACCAAAGCTCGTATATATAAATATATAACTACAGTATGTAAACATTTTATTTATTTCGGCCCGACTCGTCGCGTTAGGGTGAAGCCTGAGTGAGAAAGATTTAGCGGGGCAACTTGCAAACGCTTTTAAGCCGGCTCAACGAACGCTAATTCCTGAATCTGAATAAATTGTGAACTTAACGTGACGTACATTTTGACACTTCTTTACAACAATTGTCAAATTTTACGTCACAAAATTCACATGTTTATAGGAATGAATTCAAATGTTCTGGAGCAAGATCGTCGTGACCCTGTCACTCCGAATCTCTCCTCTGACACTGCGAGTCCGAATTGACTGTGACCTATTTTGTGACGTAAATTTTGAGTACTCTACATACAGTCAATGTTTTGTGACAAGGCTTGCATATTCTACTTGTAGAGGTACAAATAAAGAGTATTTGTAAGTATAAAAATGTATGTCACTAAAATTGTTTTTCTACATAAGATTCATTTTAAGCTATGGACGCGACATACGTTTTATGACGTAAATTTTTACACGGAATCCATATCACAAAGTACAAAGTTTCACTTACACCTTGCGTTATGTATCGTCAACGTCGTAACATGTAACATGTAAAAGATGTGTCTGTGTTGATTATAAAATTAAATATTTTTTGTAAAAGATACACACGTGTTACCTATAGATATAAAAGTTCGAGCCCGGATGCGCCGCAAAATGCACCCCACTCAGGCCTCAGCCTTATTTCTCAACAAACTTGATTATATTATTTTAATATTAAAAGTTAATTTATTTAATGGGAAATTATTTGGCAGTATGGCAACACCCTCAACCAAACACCTACGAATAAAATATTTAAAATATAACAATAAAAATTTGCATCTATTATCTCATTGGTTTTTTTTTAATTCATTAATAAACTGTTATAACAATAAAATTGGGTGAATAGATTAATAAAATAAAACTTTAAATATAAAGCCGAATTAAATGGTTAGTAGAGTAAAACAACCCATAATTTTAGACCTGTTCAGTCGAATTAAAATTGTAAATAAACAGGTAGCATTACCAAATAAAATATTCACGGAATTAGAATAAATTACCAAAAAAGTGTTGCACTTTTTTTTTTTTTTAATTGATGAAAATGGTATTAAATGGATTTATTTAAAGGTTGCATGTGTTATTTAACTGCGACAGTGAACTATACGCGACATAGACAGTCAAGGGCCGAAACGTCAGATTTGTGATTTCTTGTAAAAGTATAACACTACGCTTAATTAGATTATAGAAAAAGAGACAGACGCGATCGCCACACTCACAAACATTCATTCATACATAACTATTTTAATATTTATATTATACCTAGGAAGTATGCGAAAGGTCACACACAAATATTAAAAAAAGAAAGCACCACACCAAATCTCAAAAACAATATTCAACTAATTACAAATCAAAGGCTGATATTAAATTTATGAATTACACGGTAGAAATTAAAGAACGATTTGACACGTAATCGACAATGAACATTATTGCTATATGACTACAAAGTTCATAATACTTTGATCACAATTACGTTACACACCTAACATATTAATCATGTTTTTTTTTGTATGGATATTAATTACCCTATAATGCGTCTATATCGAGCGTCCAACACCGAACACGTTACGATGAGAACATTTTGACACTTTCTAATTCAGCCTTATAATTAGAAAGAGACAACTGTAGTGGGCGACCGCGTGATACCATTTTTATTTCACTGACACACGTCAACAATGTTGCCATGACAATAAATTGGTAGTATTTTCTACCATTACTTTTATTAAGTTCAAAAATTATTTTCAAAGGCAACATTATGTAACGTTATCACAATCCTATCGTCATGCTATCTCAATTGCCATATCTTAAAAAACCACCATGAAATCGGGGACTTTCGATTAAGTATGTCACATCAATATTTATACGAAATTGATGAATTCTAACCATTTATTGCAAAATAAATGATTTTATTTTATTAATAATGTACTGAGCATACAATAATCCCTATTATAAGTATTCCCAATACTTAAAAATAGGTTACCGAGATTTTTCATTACGGATTTACGGATTTCACTTTAATTTTTATATCTGAACTTTTGGTAAATACCTGGTGTTTAATCAAAAACAGTTTATTGGTATTGTTTGGGTCAATCAGTTTTAAAAAAAATGGCAACTGAGAGCGACGAATTTCAAAACACCTTAATTTATTTAAGCAGTACTTAATTTCAACGTAACAGCACGATAGTGTTTTCTTATGAAATTACACTTTATTGAGTATAGGTAGTGTCACGGAATAAGAGCACTGAAGGTCTACCTGCGGTGTACAGTTGCATGCGAATGATTGCGTTTAAATTCAAATCCTGTTAATGTCCCACTGCTGGGCGCAGGCCTATTCTATTAGACAGGGGGATTTTGACCTTCCACGAACTCACCAAAGCCCAGAGAAAACGTTTATTTACTTACTGCGGACTGGATAGGAAACCCGGTTTATGTCCCACTTGGGATTTTTAAACTAATATTCGTGATCCGAAGTCAAGCATTCTAAATACAAGACCAACTTAAATACGAGTTAATAATTATTTATTTAGTGTTATAAATATAACACTTAGTCCTTTATTATAAAACTAGGCAAGATGTATTCATTCGAATGCTTTCGCAGTATCTTCAACGTATTTTTTGCGTGACACGATCTATACCGTTTACGTGTTCGTAATACAACGATAGACATATCGGTTTATTTATTTATTTAATGCAATTTTATTTTATTAATTTATATTTGTCATTCAATTGGAAAGAAATTATTAATTAAAAACTAAGCTAACTTGTATTCTTGAGCGCACACTCATTTTCAACTTTGTACATTATTACATTCATAATAATAAGTAAATTAATAAAAATATTATATGTAAGCGAATAGCACAAAACTTCGGTTACCCGGTATGCATTACGCAGAACATTCCTAATTCATTTAGGTATATAAATACAATAAATACATAAATAAATAAATGTCTTTTTATAAAAGAAAAAATAAGTCCGGAATACTTATGCATGTTATAATGAATTGGCTAAAAATTTCAAAAAAAGATAAAATATTTAAAAAAAGAACACTATAATAAAACATTCCACCTAATACACAACACGCAACTGTCACTTAACTATGTCCATTCGAATTAAAAATACAGTAGTCCATTGTTGTCATTTCATTTTAAAGATCAAATATTCGGTGAACGCAAACAATAACCAAAACCAATGCTGCAACTATGAACCGACCACTTAACTGACTGTTATTTGTAAAGCTGGCCAATTAACTGATCGCCAGCCATGAATGTGACCAATACAGCCAATGTATACTATAAATTTGACCAAATTAGTGATAATCAAACCGCAGAGTTTACCAATGAACTGAGCGCCAACTAAAAATCTGACCAATTCAGAACTATGGTAAACTGATTAATTAAAGGCGGATATTTTTATTGTCCATTATCTAATCCGAGAAATGAAGTAGATTGATTATTGAATATCTGGTGATTAAAATATCACTCTTCAGTTATATTTAACCACAGAGCTTACTAAAAATTCTGAAAAATAAGTTTGATATAATATTTATTTTTCAGAATTTGTCAGGTGTGTGACAAAAAAAAAAAGCTTACCAATTAACTTATCGGTAACTGTTAAGTTATCCAATTAATTCACCATAAAATTGACCAATTATTATAATTTATCGAGAATCTGACTGACAACTATGTGTGACTATATCATTAGCTCGAATGAAATATAAAAAAAGTGTGTTACACATTGAGTTATAAAATAATAAAGATGCCAGCACTTTTAACTACTGTGTTCCGTTCAGATGCAACTTAAATTGATAGCTGCATGCTCTTGAACGAAAAAATCGTTTTTTTTTTTTGCTGTGGTGTTTAGTTATTGTATAGGAAATACGAACCGCATAAACACAGATTGCACGACTTTTTGTAATGAATATCGCTTCTAAATTATATATAATTCAATGGGTGCACACGATAATATTAAAAAAATTAATTATTATTTATTTATTTATTTATACAAAATAAACGAGGCGTTGTAATTTGAGAGCGGGTTACATTTAACTAAACGATTTTAATTTCAGCTTCATATAATATACCGGCTGAACCGTTTAAGATCAAACTTTTAGTTTTACACTGACATCTTTGAGAATCACCAGCACTTGGCACATCTCTTTTCCTTATCCTTACGCTCAATATATCCCATGATTGATTTAAATAATAAATAAGTCTTCATAAATTCCATTGCTTTTTTTTTTAATTTGACATAACGCTTAACGCCAGTTGAAAAATTACGAAATTCCCTGTCCCGAAAGGTATTGTATTTTCTAGTCTGGCAACAATTTAAAAGAACCTTGAGATATTTACATAATGTTTTTAAAACAAAATAAAACATTATTTCTATTCAATTCATATCAAATTGTAAAATGTTATACATTATTTTAGTTTGATAATTTAACATTAATGCTAATTTCACTATACTAAAGTCTCGATCGAAATTGGCAGGGCCAAAATTAGTGCCATACATTTAAACTTTCTTAGTCACTGTGGAAACTTTATCTCAATTGCATTTTAAGTACCTTATAATTAAAATACAACTCGCAAACAGTAGGTAGGTCAAATTTTCATATATATATATATATATATATATTTTTTCTTTCGATTTTATTAATATGTGTTATTTTGTGTGTAATCTGTATTTGATTTCTCGGCATTCTCGGAATGAAAAAATGAGCGATAGGAGTCGTATAGCTAACGACCACGCAAAGCGCTGGGTGTCCACAAACGTAGTTTTAGGGTTTGCATCACCATCCTATTAATGCCCACAACTGGGCAGCTGGTTTTAAAGTATAGCGGCTTTGCGGGCTTTAACAATAATTATCACATCTTACCAATAACAACCGGTTATTGTTGCGATGGTTAAACGTGCTCCCCGAGGCACGGGGGTTGGTAGCGCCAATTTAATAACTGGTACTGAGAATTTTCCAGAAAAAAACATTACCTAACAATTTTTGGCTCGACCCGGGAATCGAACCTAGGACCTTTTGATCCTCTTCTTTATGCTTACGAGGCAGTTTTGCCTGCATTGCATGTTGCCATGTCTTAATATTTTGGTGCTGACTAAACTCTAAAAGATTAGACACTAATTTTGATATTTTTACCAAAGAT
Source organism: Pararge aegeria (assembly GCF_905163445.1). Classification (NCBI taxonomy): domain Eukaryota; kingdom Metazoa; phylum Arthropoda; class Insecta; order Lepidoptera; family Nymphalidae; genus Pararge; species Pararge aegeria. The sequence continues at coordinate 8,428,708 of NC_053204.1, read as the reverse complement.
ATATAAATTAAGGCAGCGACAAAAACGTTTTTCTGTATCGATACCTCGTTATTGATTTTAAAAAAATTGCCTTAATTTATATTTGTTCTGTTAATTAATTATTTAAGCACCACAATTACGATAAAAAAAGGAGGCTAGTTTAAAACTACTCCACCAAAGTTGTCCAATGTCTTAGGGGAATTACATATTCGGGGGCGTATCGTACCAAATTAGATTTTAAACATACTATTTCATTCACTAATAATAATTTAAAAATAAAACATTGAAATGATGGCACTTCTTTTAATCCTGTCAATTTAGTTTAAAATTTGTGTATAGTCAAATTACCACCAGTAACAGATAAAAACAATTTATATCATTACTATTACACATTATGACATTACCTGTTCAATAAAAAAAACAGTAAACTATAGTAGGTATAGTCTTTTACAGTAATAGACAAAAACTTCTATTCGAAATTTAAAAACAACAATTACATATACGTGTTACACACATTCCTTTTATGAAATCTAACTCCAAGTCGACAGAAATAGGTTACGTTCGATATTTAAAAGAGAGTTAAACAAATGGTTGATATTGAAATCGAACAAATACGAAAACTTGAAATACCAAACCTTCTCCTGTTTAGAAAATAGGATATAGTATTTCGAACCATTCTTTCTTTATATAGGCTGCCGTCTAGCTGTAGGGTTAACAGTTGCGGGCCTAAAGCCCTTTCCAACAACAATGGGTGTCAGAAGGATACTAAATAATTAAAAGCATATTTTTTAACAATTAAGTTTTTTATACCCTCCTTGCAGTGAGGTATTAGCTACTTATAGGATCGATATTTTAGCTAATTTTTGGTGGAAAGGAATACATCATATTTGCACACAATTACCTAACATTCTCACCGCTAAGTTACTTTGCACAGTCTCGATATAAAGACAGCCTTAGCCACGAAAACTGAAAACCGTCTTAGAGATGAATTTTTACTTGATGTCTTTTCGGCATTTCATCCTTACACCAAACGTCATGATATAGCCACTTTTTTTTGTAAACTGTTGTCAAAGTATTACGTTGGAGTTACTAGTCCGGGCGTCCAGTGGCGCTATTGACAGCCCTACAGCTAAAGTTAGAGGCCATAAGAAAAAAAAATAGAATTTAGAACGCAACATCATCCAAACGCGTTCTGTATTAATTTTTAATAAGAATTTAAAAATCGAACGTAATCAACTATTTCGAACGAAAATGCAACTCGGCAAGTATTTTCCACAATTACGTAGTGCTGTTCAAACTGCAAACATTCTAATAATTTACAAATAGAAGCTCCGTGACGCCGGGCCGCATGGGTTTTATTGAATAGGAAAATTTCAAAAATCGTACCACTATGGTGGCTTTATTAACCGCTGCGCTGTTAACATGCTGGAATTTAAAAATCGAAGCTCCGTGACGTCGCGTCCGCGCCGCGTCAGTTATATGAAAGTTTAAAAATCGAACAATTCGGGTGGCGGTATCGGGTCGATGGGCAGGCAGTCGCAGGGAGGCGACACCGGCGAGCGGACGCGTCCCTGCCTCTTCAGCAGATGCACGCTCGATGTGTGAACGACGCGATATTTAAGGCGTTCCTCATCTACGCTGTCGACTCTTAGGGATAGGGATGAACGTGGCTGTATCCTCGCTGGTGATAAAGGAGGGCGTAGATAATCACTTCGGGCGAGCGATTCCGGCGTGTACGCTGTAAGGTAATGTGCCAATGCTCCGGAAGGGGTTCGTAACCCTGCGTTGGCTACTAAGACCATGTCTTCTGCTGATAGCCTCAGGCTGTCTGACCTGGGAGGTGGTGGCGGCGGCGGGGGAGGTGTTAGGTCGTCGTCCGAAGGGGAGGGGGGGTTGGCGCGGCGGCGGCGGCGGCGACGTGGGAGGCTCCCGGGCAGTCACAGCTTGAGCTCGTTCGCTATCTTCGATGCAATGTTCTTGAAGCCGATGCTAGTACCTGGAAACAAAATAATAAAAACATAAATCTTTATGGATTTGATAAGAAAGCTCAGAAAGTCTACGTGATTGAGTTAGGAATAAGTAGTTCCGTACAACAACCGGAGTTACCTACATTTACGAGTTACAACTCAGACGTTGCGAAGCTGGAGTGGAAATGGCAAACCGTCCTCTAAAACACTAGACGACCTGTGGTAGTAACACTAGACTGGCTGGCTGTTGGACATGTTGTTGACAAGACCAGATTCATGGGTCACAAAACCTCTCTTTAGCCCTCCTACGGGTGTGGATTCCCTTGCCCAGCAGAGACATTAAGGCTGAGGAATTAAAATAGAATTCGCAAAACCGGTGGTTGTTGGGGTGGTGATGGTGTTCATGATGGTGGTGGTGGTGGTGGTGGTGGTGACGGTGGTGGTGACGGTGGAGGTGATGGTGACGGTGGTGAAGACGGTGGTGGTGACGGTAGTGGTGACGGCGGTTGTGGCGGTGGTGATGATGGTCGTGGCGGCGGTAATGGTGGTGTTAATGAACAGTAAAGTGCAGCTGAAACTCTTACCAGATATTCTCTTAAACCGCACCCCGTTGAGTGAGAGCCGCGGCAATTTGCACACCTCAATCTCCCACTGCACCAGCGAATCCGCATTGGGATCTCCGTGGACGCAAAGCAGAAGGAACCGCTCGCGTTGTTCGTAATCGCAATTGTTCGCGTCTAAGACCTGGAAGAATGAGGGTTTAAGTCAACTTTCATGAGCGTTAGTCATAATTCCTATTTAACTAGACTAACTGGACAGCTTGATCGCAGTTTTACAACGTAGGCCGTCGCGACAGGTCGTATTGACCGTTTTGCAGTAAAGCTTTACTTATATGAAATGTCTAAAAATTGCTTATCTTTTTACTCAAACCCGCGTTGGGAAAAATCTGTTTTTAATTATTTGCAATTACGTAAATAAATAAATAATAAATATACTACGACAATACACACATCGCCATCTAGCCCCAAAGTAAGCGCAGCTTGTGTTATGGGTACTAAGATAGCTGATGAATATAATACAAATAAATACTTATAATATACAGATAAACACCCAGACACTGAAAAACATTCATGTTCATCACACAAACACTCTCCAGTTGTGGGAATCGAACCCACGGCCTTGGACTTAGAAAGCAGGGTCGCTGCCCACTGCGCCACTCGGTCGTCAATAATTAATTAAAAGAGAAGATTATGCCACATCAATAATGAAGACAGTAAAAAAACTGCATACATTAAAACAGCATCTCTCAAATTAGTCTAAAGTATCATAGACAGATCATTGACATAGATCATTAACATTTAGCTAGATTTCCAATATTTATTGAATACTGACCGCGTACTGACCGCGCGTTATCAAATGGACAGTGTAACTTTGAAGTTGCGTTGCATTCACGATAGAAATATTTTAGTAGTCTCATCATCTTGTACCATAAAAAGAATTTGTCTACTAAAAAATAATTATTATCATTAAAAAATTGCAATAAATGTTATAATTTAAATTTAAATTTCTTTTTATCTATTCAGCACTGTTGCTATATTTTACGAGGAAAATAGTGATTTGTATAGTAAGTCGCCGAGCTTTTAGCGGCCAGAATAAAAAGTAAGAAATTAACTCTACCATTCAGATTCTAATAGTAAGAAGATTACGTAGATTACAAAATGTCTCGTATCGTATGACATCAAAAAAATTACCAATCTATAACTATATAATTTGACGGCCGATTGACACAGTGGGCAGCGACCCTGCTCTCTTAGTCCAAGGTTGATTATATACAAAATGTGTAAACATAGCTGTGAGTAATGATGGCGATAACTACAATCGTAAACTTAAAACTAAAGCTACGAGGGTTCGAAACGCGCCCTGGTCTAAGAAGAAGCCCACAACAAGCTTAGCCGGGTGTTCTTTTTGTTATCACCATCCTTTTTTATCGTTTACGTAATCCTTTATACTATAATAGGACTTTTCTATAAGCTTTCGCTTAATACAAACTTTGAACTTTTTTTTGATGAAATCCGCATAATATTCAGTCATCTTAGTACCCATAACACAAGCTACGCTTACTTTGGGGCTAGATGGCGGTGTGTGTATTGTTGCAGTATATTTATAACTACTTTTAACTTACCTTTCTTATCTCTGCCATGATCTCGTTGGGGTCCCGGGAGGAAGTGGTCTTCATGCTCCACGTAAACCGCAGAACACGCGGCTTCACTTGTTCCTCGGTGCCCTGTCTGTACACACCACATGTTTAAACATGACCATCTGTTATACGTACATAGTAACTATTGTTAACGCGGTACACCAAAACACTTATTGTCAGACAATGGCACGAATTCAAAACTAGAACAAAACTAAATTGACAGAAAGCCTATCTTTCCTAGACTATTCCTTGCGGAAATAGACATTATTGTTTTCAGTCTTGCTACTACGAGTAAATTATAGAATATTAGTTAAGTTTTCAAGAATAAATTAAACCCGTTGTCTGAACAAAAATACAGTGGGTTACCGCACATACTTGACGTATAACTATTGCTGCTAGTATTTATTATTAAATTTATAAACAGGTCACAATTAAGTATGATTTAGACCATAATTTTTTAATTTTAATAAGAAAACATAACGAATATTTATATAATAGATTTTTGTTTTAAGTATATGGGTCAATCACGAATCTCTTGGCAATGGTCAGTAATAGTAAATAAAAGTATCTATAACGTCAAAATTATAATAAAAGAAATCCAATCAAAAGAATCTGGCCCGAGAGAGCGTTGGTAATTTCAAGGGGGTGTTTGATCAAAGCTGACATTTTATAACTCTTCCTGAGGTAACTCAAATCCTTACAAATTTTACCAAACACAACCTGAAAATTACGTAACAGTCGAAACAAAAAATAATTCGACAACAAAATAAAAAATAGGTCGAAAGCTTTAAAAAAGTTAAAGTTAGTTAAGGCAGCCATATTAGCCACATGAGAATGCAATGAATTTTAAATGATAAAATGCAAGCTAGAATGCATATTATCCAATAAAATAAAAAGACAATTTTCGAAATTGTATGACACATTGAATCGATTTAATTCATTTTTATGGAACTATTATCTAAGAGTAGTCCATAAATATTGCCAACGTCAATCTTGAGTTTTTTACAAATCTTACTTGCCATACTTCTGGAAAAACTTTTTGTAGGATTATTGACGTTGCTTTACTTATGTTATGATGAACAAGAAACAACGAACTACCGGTATCCATTAACGTATCGTTACACTTAGCGACATAATTAATGGACTGTACTTATACACCTTTTATACTAACTATTATAGTATTCAGCGGATGGAAACATTGAAGACAGTAAAAAAAATTTTGTCACATTTGTTTTAACATCTAAACCAATAAAATGAAACTTAATAAATAATTACCCAAGCAGGGATTGTGGGCTAGCGCCTACGGCATGCTTCGGGGTGGTGCCGTCGATAGGCCTAAAAACAGAAAAACATAAACACTAACACTAAACAACGGGGTGGGGCGCGTTCAAGAGATGCAATTTTTAGGATAGGAGGATATTTATATCAAGCCAACTTACAATTGAATTATGTTTATATACCTTCAAGAAAATGTGTAACAAAAACTGCACACACTGCACAGCTTCCAACAGCGAATGAGTCGGGGGGGAAAAAAGTACGTTCAGCTTGTTATAAATATTATGTTCACATACATTTGACAGTGCAAAATCCGCGAAAAAGTTCGAAGCACACAAAAAAAAAGCAAGACAAAAAGTTTCGCTATCAAGAAATCCGAATAGCTAAAATAAAATGTACATGCTAAATATCCTATCACTCACCATAATTTGCGTCATGCTTATCATGCTAAAAGTTTGTCTTTAAATCATAGAAATATTGTTTTATTGCCATACACATTAAGTTATAAACTTCGTAGGAGAATGTCGTGCTCTATGTAGTTACTACGAGCATGAGAGTTGTAGGTAGGTGTGGAGTGTTGATAACAGAGGACGGTCTCGACGAAAGCTGGCAGCGGCCCTACTTATACATAATTTACGGTGAACAAATAACTAATACATAATTCACGGTAATCAACTTTCTCAATACAAACTCATTGCGGTAACAAAAACAAAAAATATGTCTATTATCTTACACAAAGCCTAAAATATAAAGAAAGAGAACAACTCTAGTTATTTTCGGTGGAACTGATTGCGGTGTACGAAGCAGCAGGCAGGCAGAAAACAATCGCGCGACATTTATTAGAGCAATGCTTTATCAGTCATCGGTTTCGAAAAATCTAAATTAATTCATAAAAACAGACAAGAGACTTCAAATATACCTCTAACTAAAAGCACTTATGAAATGTCAAGTCTCTACTGAGAAGAAGCCCAAGAATGTCATCAGTGCTTTGAGCTGTGGCATGTATATAGTTGACATCCAATCGAGACGCATAAAACGTTTTTCATCCGCGATTATGGTTTACCCACGATGTTGTACGCTCTCTCGGAATCTGTTTTTCCTGCCACGTGTAGCTTGCGTAGGTTCAGGTTGAATAGGCATTTTATGGGCAATCATGCTTCAACCTAGACGTTTCATCAGGCATGAAAAAGTTATATAAAGGGAACATAAAAAAGAAAACGTTTATTAATCACCCCCAGAAAATTGCCCATTGCCTCTCAGACTATTTTAAGAAAGAGCAATGCTTGACGTCGAGTCCCCACCTACCTAAGACTTTCTTGCTCGTCGAACTTGTCTTTATGATCCAGGATATGGATGTCTGGGTTAAGGGAATCGCGGCCCCTAGTTTCTGGGAATCCAAGGAATGAGAATTTGCGAAATAGCTCTATGCAGGTGAATCATAAGTGAAGATTATTAAAAACTGCTTGTCAAATATCTAATCGACTTGAAAATGCTAACAGATTTTAGGAATAAAAATTGAAGAAAGCTTATCAATGCCTCATTAAAATGGTTTATAAAAATAATTAAAAAAAAAAACAAAATTTATCACCTCGCTAGCAAAAGTTAACACAAATTTTGTAACGACACGTTAGTATGAAAACTTCACAACTGCCAATGCAATAAAATGCATGTTAAATTAAGTACCCACCAAATAGAACGGATAAAATGCTTCACAAGAATAAGACAAAAGATGTAAAAATTATGCATTTTATTGTAAAAAAAAACCACACTCGAAAATGACAAACGGTTAAATTTTGATATAATGACAATAATCCAGCCGATTTTGGGCACCTAAGTTTTTTTTATTGGTCCACAAAATTTCACTTCAAAATTTCGAAATAGATTCATTTTCAAGTTTTTTTATACGACATATCAATATCAAATATTTCAAAATTACTTTAAAACTAAAACTTAATGATTGGAATTAAAATGGAGCAAATAAAAAGGAATTGTTTACTAAATATTATGTTGAATCTAGAAGATATTGATCCCGGACAGTGACTATGTGAGAATATAGCAAAAGTCGGCTGGATTCTCATAAAAGGTAAAATGACCAACACACAAAATTATTTCAATCGAAAAACGACGTTTAATTGGCTAATTTCTGACATAAATTTAATTGTAATTATCTTCTATGACTAAAAAATGCATTTTTTTTTATAATTTTACCAACGAAAAATATCGTTTTAGATAAAATATATCAGCTTTACATTACCTAATCATTTTATTAGGACATATTTAAAAAATGCTGGTAATTTTTTTTTATATTTCACTATCACGCATTAGATTGTTTGTTTTTGTTTTTTTTAGAAGAATTGTCAGAAACGAGCCAAAAACGCGGGAAAAATATTAGAAGGAAAACTCTCAAATCATTCCGCCTCCCGCGCCTACCTCCGTTGAATGTCCAATGAGGAAAATATGCGCGGCTTCTGTTGCCCGGCCGACTCGCCCAACATTGACAGTCTAAAATAACACTCACCATGTTACAACTAATAGTTAATTTAATTTTTTTTGTTATATAAGTTGTTTTCGTAGCACGGTCTAGTCTTAATTTTTTTTATTACTTTGAACTAATTTTGACAATGTAAAATGGATCTTTACTTCGTTTAACGTACGGATTTTTGTTTTATAAATGTCCCGCTAGGAACGCAGATAAAAGAAGTGCAGGCGAATTAATGCTTTTAAGTTAAAGTGATAAGTTCCATTTTACTCTGTCGTTTCTGTGTTCCGATAATTGAAAACGAATTCACTATTGCGAACTTGCATGTATGTTTACATGTAAAAATCAACGTTACCGTAAATCTGTTTTATTTTATTATAAAGGACAAAACATCCATAGGTTTTTAAAAATTTTACAGATTTTGAATTTAAATTAACTCCAAAGTAAACTTTATTATATAAGAGAATCATTAACGCCGATTCTTTTATACACGAAAGCCTGTACACTAAAATATAATTATATGAATTCATAATTTATCTTTTTCCATAGAGATAGAGAACATTGTAAAAAAGGAACCACTTTGAGAAACTAAATAATTAGCTTTCGCTGTCATTTTCACAGTGCTCCAATATGAAAAAAGATATCACTAACCTGTCAAAATAGTTTAGTTAAAATAATTGTATTCAACAGAATAATTGGCATAAATGCTGCCAATTCTGTTCTGCGCAAATGGAATTATCTAAATTGAAAAGTCTAAAAATTATTGCCCTTCATTTTTTTTTTAATACACCAACAAAAATATATATTTTTCTAGGGGAATAATAATTACAAACTAAAATCCTGTAATACAGGTTTTTACCTAAATCAGGGACAGTAGATTTTAAATGGCACCATTACATACATGTATTACATACACACCAATATAATTTGTGAGGCACGCATTTGTTTGTATAAATATTATAATAACTACTTTACATTTTAAAAACTGTATTATTATTAAAAAAAAAAAAAAAAAAAAAAATTTACAATAAATATAAGCCGTCTAACTATTCACTTATGGACATGTTACCCAAAATGCTGGCTCGCGCTATTACTTAGCCGCTGGGCTAAATAAGCGCCAGCTCTTGGGTCACCAGACGTAAGGACCAATTTTTGGGACACGATGTTAATAAATTTTTTCGTGTCCGAAGACCATGGCCCCAGAGTCTCAAACGCAAGCGCCGCAAAAACGTAGTCATTACAAATAACGAGTATTTACGGCGCCCTTTGCCCTTCATTGCGCTCCCTTTGGACCTATTTTCAGACTTGTAAATTTAGTTAAGAGTTTTATGCACAACAGAATTGACGACATTTTCATAGAAAGTTATTTTGAATGAGACAAAAACAATCAATATAGTCGCATCATAAGTCTACAGACTGAATCTGATCTGTGATCAGATTAATTTGATTCAAAAATTTAGTTTCTAAACGTTTATCATACTTGTCGCAACGTGAGGCCGATTTTTTTAGGATTCAATTTCAAAAAAAGAATTTTATTAGTAATCAAATTTTGTGACGTAATAATTGACATATCTAATTGTATGAAGAAGTGTATTAATATTACTAATACTATTATATATATTAAAATTTAAATCTTCATATAATTTAAAACACACTCTTTAGCTTGTGACGTAATAATTGACATCCCTATGAAGATTTTAATGCCATAGAGCTCTCGTCAATCCTTACTCTGTTATTTTTATTTTATTTGCAAAATATTTTAGTATCACGTATTTGCAATCTTGTTTTTATTATTATTATTTATTTTAAAAATGAATAATAGGACACAGAGTACTTTTTCATGTTTGCTGAAAAATGTATACGAGCATATATTTGTTAAAATGGTTTCACAACCCTGCCATAACACAAATCTCTGAACGTAATGAAATTGACAGGCATGAAAATAAAGCGTCAGTGGATATTGTGTGAAAAGGACAACTTTACTTTCAGACCTGTCAATTTAGTTTAGTTTAATGGTTTGTGTACAACAGAATTGGCACCATTCTGACATAGATAAAACTTCTAGAACCGTCACTATAGAGTGGCGATATCCAGAGCGGAGCTGTTGAAGGTGGATGGCGGAAGGGGTTTTTATGAAAGTGTAAATAAAACTCAATATATTTATTGAAAACCTGATTATTTAGGATAAGCGCAACACATACAATATCAGCCATTCATCTATATATTACATAATCATATTATCTTAAATACTTAAATGTCCACTCTTGTCTTCGCTTAACATAATAATGCCAAGTTTCTAGACGGCGAAAATAATACCGAAAGATGAAAACGCCATACTACGTCTTTATACCAAAGAAATGTTTTGTATTTAGCATACGATAAATATTTCGAGTCATTAACATGTTCTTAAGTATATTTTTTTATATTTTCCCTTTAAATTTTTATTTAAATTATTGTTTCATTTAAATTTAATATAATTAAATATTTGTGTGAAAATATTAAAATTTGATTTTTCTCCCGTAAAAATTTATTTTGTCGGTACGTTTAATAGCTTTTGGCCGACGTTAAATTTCACAGATAACTTCGTGCCGGTATTTAATTAAATATAAAATGACGTTAAATTTCAAGTAAGCAAATAAGTATTTTGTATGATCCTGCTTTAGCCGTACATCGTAATGATCGAACTATAAAAGTAAAAAAATACACATTAGTAATTGAAAATTCAAGATAATTTTGGTTATATTTAATAAAATGTACAGACGTAGTATGTTATTTTCTGTTATTTTATAAAAAAAAAACTTATAAGTGATCTAGAAAACAATAGAAAAGAACACGTGAGACATTTTAAATATTTATGTAAACTTATAAGTAAAAAAAAAATAACTATGGAAATGTCAATATAGGAAAAATAACTAAAATAATATTATAATTGTTTCCATCGTAAATAACGACAAAATGTTTTTTAGGTTACAGTAAGTACAGTATGTTCTAAAACCTGCAGCAAAGTTGTGTGTTAAAAAAATAACAAAAACCATTTAAAAGTTAGAACTAGAATGTATTGCCTCTTTCCAATAGCTTGATAAACTAAAGTAGAGATAGGTATTAATCATAAAGTAAATAAAAATGCAAACAAAAATAATGCACTGTTTATATTTTTATGAATAAATTATGTAATGTCGCCTTGAGATTAGATAAATATCGAGAATTTTTTAATTCTCTGAAATGCGATTTTTTTTATATCTTTTAAATTTTTTACGTACTTCTTAATATACTACCTCAATTTTTATATCACACGAAAGATTGCCAAAAGACAAGTATTGTCTGTATAATGTCAATAAGTGTTTTCGAAACAAAAATTGTAAAACTCTCTATCTAAGGGAGCACCTAAATTATTACATAATAAAAAAACAAATACTTTTTTATATTTAAATTTTGAATACTGCAAACATGATGCCATGTATATTTACAACAAATTATAATGTTGTACTAAATATTTAAAGTGCAGTAAATAATGCAAAAAAAAAACACTTTAACTAAAAAACTAAAAATTAGTTTAAACACTCTTCCATACTAAAGTCAAACGTACACATATGTACATACATACTTACAATATTACATTCATAGTACTGATTAACTAATTAAGTTAGAAAATATTGAAAAAGAAAATTTACTTAAAATATAGAAATATATTTGAATCTTTATACAAATAATATTCTAACATTGATATAATATATAGAAAATTAAAAGTGCAATTCCCTATAAAAAATGATTATTTCCTATAATAATATTATCTGTTATAAGAATAATATTTTAGAACACTCTGTACATATCAATATGAAAATATGTTTTTGAATTATTGTTCTACGTAGAACTCACATATCTAAATTTTCGTAAATATATTTCTTTTTAGTCAATATCAGTAAATTAATTTTAATCTTAAATCCAAAGATTACAAAATAACAGTATTATCAAAACTTTTACTAATGCTGTCAATGTTTCCTACGTAGACCAATAATAAAGAGAAATATAATACTACAGGGTTATTTAAAAAAATACAGGAATTGAAATTTACAGAAAACTCACATCAGTGATTAGTTCACTAACACACCGACAACTTTGCGTTTTATTTCACGTTAAAGTTAGCTGATTCCACTGGCATAATTTCTATTTTATTTTGGACTAGTAAATAGTACGTTCTTTTCAACAAAGCACACTTCACACTTATATGCGATTTGAAATGTAAAATAATCAAGAATCAACCGAATTACGACTTGTTACTAGATTGAACTGATACTTTTAAAACACCCTGTAAATATTTAATTTTGGTTCTATGGACACACACTTGCAACAATTATAAAGAACCCAATGGCTCAAAGAAATGTGCTAACATGGATTTTAATTTAGATTACAAAACCTATGCCAACTCGAATGTACGTAAACTTTAAATCAATGGTCATCACGCACCACGGACGTTCAGCGGCGGGTGCCGCGAACGCTATAAAGCCCCTGAATGCAATTCGTTTTTCAGTGCAAAAAAAGCGAACTTAAGTAATACGAGTCAAGGCACTCATGTAGCTCTAAACAAATGTGGCAACGACGTCATCAGAAAGCCCCGTATAATTTTGAATGTATATAAAAGAAAATTATTCCGATGCATAAAAAATTAAAGCAATTCAGTTTAATTTAAATGGACAACCGAATTAGCACAAATGTTGCGTATTTAGCTAATGTATTTGTCCGGTAGATCGCAAAGAAAAGACTGTATGGTAAACATATCATTATTGGCACTGCGATGCGACTGCTCGGCCAAATGCCGGTCAGACGCATTGTTGGTTGGTAAACAATGTGCGTTTATTTTACCAGACGTTGCGTTTGTCATTGCGGTTAACCGGAATTCAGTTAGCCGCAAGTTGAACGATCAACAAAAACCGGATGGCTTGCTGTAATTAAATTAACTCCGTGCGTATAACTAACTAAGTGCGTATGTGCCCTTAGGACCAAAGAAGTATCAAAAATTATATAGAGCTGCCATAACATCCATTTCCTAAATGGTAATATCTACTGAGTATTTGTACCATGGTTAGGGGATGGGCCACGAACGATTAACTATCAATTTATTTATTTAATATAATTTATCATACTGTTATCTCACTCGCTCGTTAATATACTAACCACTGATAAATTAAACCAAAGATACACAGTAATCCTTATTTATACAACTCCCCCAATTTTTCTGTATATTTCAAGAGGAAGCGACCTTCGAAGAATCTATCATAACTGAAAATAGGAAATGCCATGATGTTGTTGCAACACAACAAAAACTACCAAGCTTGTTTATACGTATACTACTTATCCTCGATTGTTTCTTAATAAATAAACAATCTTTTCTCAACGCGTCAAAGTGGAAGAACACAACGGCTCTAGCGATATGAGCCGAAGACGCTTATGCCGCCCTAGTACACGCTAGCCTACAATATGACTTCAGCACATTTCTATCATTTTGTTTCTCAGAAAACTGTATATCTTCGATTCTATTTATCAACGCTACTAACTAGTACTTGTGGGAAATTTAAAAAATATTTTTTTTTGTGTAATTTAATACTAGATACAAATAATTCAACGTGGATTACACTTGTAACGAGACGTAAACTGCGTATTTGATCGGCGTCACTTACAATGATATGTGAAAAATTCGATAGGCACATGCAGTTTTAAAAACATTCCAAAAATACTGATTTGTTTTCTAACTTCAAACATAATTTAAAAAAAAATGTTGCAGAAAATATTTTATACAATGTATATTTTTTATAATCAGAAAAGAAAATTTTTAGTTTTTACATAATACAGTAAAAAAAAGCCAAATAAAAAAAAAAGAAAATTGAAACTGCAATATGCTAAAATTATTCATTTTGTGGAAAAGGCTCTGCAAATCCCATCCAAATACAGTAAGTTGTTTTTTTTATTACACACGTTTAAATTTTTTAGTTTTTACATATCCCACTTTTTTTTTCTTTTCAATGAACTTATGAGTAACATTATCCCTATTTCTGTAGTAGAATCGAATTTCACACAATTATGTAAGTGACATGTATGCACTATGACCCTCAATCCAACAAGGGTACGGGTAAGTGTGGAAACATACTTAGAACAAGCCAACCGACATTATACCACACGGCACGTGTTGTGCTGAATCGAATCCAGTTTCATGTTATAAATACTAACAGCACGTGTCAAGAGTAGCGTCATCTCGGCATATAGTAGCGTAATACGAGTATGTTTCCACTTTCAATGTCTTAATGTAACATTACAAATATACAAAACTATTTGTATTTATTTTTTTCAGTCTAAGTCACTATTTAGGCTGAGTCGTCCGAAAATACATGAATGCAATTAAAATTAACAAAAAAAAAAAAAGCTTTGTGCTAAATTGAACCCGACTTTCGTTTGCGTTCGTTAAGGGTGCATTAAAACTAGCCTATATGTAGTGCGGCTGTCAAACACAAAAATCGAATATATTTTCTACTTTTTGTATATACATTTATGTACTTTTTTGTCTGTGGAGTACAATAAATGTGCTTTCATTGATTCAGGTCGGTTCGGTCCCAAAAGTAACAGATCCTGTATAATGATTTACTGTAAGGCTTCGAAGAAGTATGTTTTAAACAAGTTATCATTTAGGTATGCTGATAGTTTATATAAAATGACTTATTGTGGGGTTTCGAATAAGAATGTTTTCAAGGACGAAGTTTGGAAGTTAATCTAAGTAATTTAATTTTTTTTTCATCTTCTGGCATAACAGCTTAGCTTTAAAAGCTTTTTAGCTATAAACTGGATAAATTGAATACTAATTTGAATGCACCCTAAAACTATAAATTTGGCAATTTAAAAAAAAATGCGTAAAAAATATAGTTTTAAAATTGGCATTATTTAAAATAGTGATTCTATTACATTTAAGCATTACATAATACAGCAAGCATACTGTATTAAAGTTACGGAAAATTGGTTATTTTTCACATTTCATAGGAGACCGTATTGTTAAAAAAACTATAGATGAATAATAACTAAAATAAGAACTAAAACAACGTTTAAATAAAAGCGTTTGAATACTAAAGCAAAAAAGTAACTAAAATAGTAATTTCTGCTTTTTACTAAAGCCAAGAAATAACTGGCCTGCAATAAAATATTTGACGTCACCACAAAACGTGACTACGTGACATTATTACGTTTGTATTTTAATGTCCCGTATAGAAGGTAGGGATGTCAATTTGGTTATCAGGCAATTCCAACTTTTGTCATGTGACAAGAATGAATCACTATTTTCATAATGCCAACAAACTATATTGAAACAACATATGTCATGAAGCGAACGCAAAATATACACCATTTCAAAGGTAAGGGTCCATTGTCAACTTAAAAAAAACCCTGGAATGTAAAAATTCGTTCGAAATAAGAACAGACAATGCCTTATACTACAAATGAAATGCGTCGCGCGGCGGGACTAGTTTTCCGGTGCATATTATATCACTAAAATAATTCATCTTTTTATAACACAGATGGCGTTAGAATTTCGTATAACAGTAGTGAGATCTTGAAAACAATATCTAATTGGGGTTCCAAAAAATTCCACTCAATAACAACGAGAACAAAAATGTGTTTAACTTAATGAAGTCTGGACAGAGTGACTTTGCTTTTGAGCCAGGTTGCCCTACGGTAACAACCATGTTTCGATGCTAAAAGACTTCACTGGCAATACGTTCACCACTGTTCGAGGGATTTCATCTCACAGTAATTGGGGATTTCGAACGAAATGACATCAGACCGTTCCACGAATGCCGTTCATCCTAGGAAGGCGTGGAACCACTGGAGAGAAGCCTTTTGGAGTTAGAAGTCCGTACAAAATGTAGCGGAAGTTTATTTTAGTGCTTCCCGCCAATCTCACCTGATGACAAGTAATAATATGGCATAAGGTTGAGCGCACTTGCCTTATAGAAGCCTCTAGTTATGCTTAATCATAAGGAACCCAAGCGTTGAAATGGTTAGGACTCCGGCTACATTTTCGGGGAGGAATAGTTTTCATCATCATCATAATTGAGATCGTAATTCACCAGTCTGACCCAGTGCGGATTGGTGGACTCCACACACCTTTGAGAACAGTATGAAGAACTGTCAGGCATGCGGGTTTCCTCACTGTGGTTTCCTTCACCGTTGAAGGAAACCACCGTGGAGGTGCGAGCTGGGATTCGAACTCGGCCCCCCCGAAGTCGAGCTCCTATACAATGCGCCCATCACCGCTTCATGGAAGTAACGCCTGCTTCCATCCAACATACTAGGATAACATGAACAGGAAGTAGCAAAGTACACCAGCTGGTCCGAAATAGTTTTAATAATATAAAATGCAGTCGGAAATGTCGCCGCGATGATAAATTAATAATACGACATTAAACCAAACTCGAATGGGACGTCAACAGTAACCTTAGCGATACTTTTAATTTTACTGTAAAAAAAAAAATTAACCTCACAAGTCGTATTTAAAGTAATTTTTTTTATCCAGCACATGTAAAATTATTACTCCTTTTATATATTAAAAATACCATTTCAATTAAATATATCGATTATTATTATCGATTACTACTACTTGGATATTCGAATAATTTATAAATAATCATACAAAAGGGTATGTTTATTTATGCTCGTGTCGAAAAGGGATTACGGTCACGGATATTTCAATAAAACCTTCAATAAAGTTCGAATTACTTTACGCTGGATAAATAAACTGCAAAGAATACGACTACCATACATAACTCATAAATTAAGCATAACAATTTGCACATTATTTCTCTAAATATAAATTCTTAAGGTAATATTTAAAAAAATCTTCGATCCAACGGCGCACGCGCAGCCTCAGGGATTCTGATTCAACCTGCGTAGAACGGAAGTGGTGAGCTTTTCGACCAATCGCGGGCCGAATCGCCGCCCTCTTCAGAACCCAGCTCATTTGACCAAATATAATATCACTGAACGTCGGGTTGCCAGACAGCGAGCTGGCAACCCTAAATATCTCGCGCCGAAACACAGATGCACAATACTATTTCACTCCCTCCGTAAAAAGAAAAATACATAACGTCGAATCAAAAAAACCGTCACGTTGCGACAAAAAACCGTTACTAGGGTTGTGGATAGACTATTAGGCGTTACAAAAAACTGTTGGGTCGCGACCGTTGTCTGACATTAGTGGAAGCGTACGGTTAAAGAAAACCAAGAAAAAATTAGTCTCAAAACACGGGGGATGCACGTGAGGTATTAACTGATATAGGTTCCGTACACCTCTCTCACACCGGTCGACGTAAAAACCGGTAGAATACTTACGGCGATTCCTTTCACAATACTTCTGTAAGCTCTACAACATTCAAAGCATGGTGGTATTTAAGCTGTATGCCTTAGCTCACACTTTCAAGTAGGCAATTAAATAATAAAAAAAAAATTCAGCAATCAAATGTTATAAGGGGAATACAGCATGCTTTGATAAAAAAAAAACTACTTCATTCATTCGATTATAATCCAAGGCAATGAAAATTTACAGAAAAAAAAATAATGGTTTTACGCGCCATAATCTTTAACGATTGAAAAGATGTAGAAAACAATCCATATGTGCGTTTGTCTTAATGTAAAGGGAGGTAGGTCTTAGCATCGTGCATCCCCTGTGTTGACGCGAGAAGAAAAAAAAAATCAAAAATTATATTTAAAAAAAAACACGGAGCTCGGAATCTTATAGAGGGAGACAATTTGAGCACCAGACAAATTATATCAAATAATGAAAAAAATATATCAAAAAAAAAAACCACACAAAATCCGTAAAATGATTTACAGAGACACATAAATGGTTAATTCTCAAGTGACAGATTGACAGACAAGTGTGTTACGTATTATATGGAAACATTATTTACAACAACAAAAAAATGTATACAGGCTTTGGGCTTTTATTAAAGAAAAATTGATTTTTATCGTGCAAAAAAGAGAGAAAAATTTTGCTCAAACATTAATTTAATTTAATACGAGTCTTCCACAACCCTTTTTATTTAGAAAATATCTTTATAGTTATGGCTGTTAATAGCCAAATATCCTTAATTTTTTTTATTTTTTTTTTTATATATATTATATCTTTTATGCATGTAATGGTGGACACAATACAAGGTGCTGAAAGCGTGATAACTGCTAACATTTGATGATGCGTGGGGGTGAGATGGAAGAAGCGATGATTTTTTTTTTTTACAAATAGTACTTCTTGTAAAAAAAAAAGCGTTTTTGTTACCACTGTGATTAGTTTGAGTTATAAATCCATAACAATCATTAAAATATCTTTTAAAAACGAATAATGCGTTAATTTTATGTAAGTTGAGTATTTTTTTGTTTGCCAATAGAAATATATCTTTTAAAATATTATACATTTATAAGGAATCATAAAGACTGCTCGTAAAATTATTAAACTACTTTTTTTTTATGTAGTTTTAAAACGTCTCCGTTTATGATAACAGAAAACGCTCGCATGAACGTGAATTAAGAATAAATGGCTTTGAAGCGAAATAGCAAACATATTGTGTACTTGAGAACATTATGTATGTACAACAAAGAACATAGTCTAATTTAGTGTATAATGTATGTCGACTCGGACAGTGAGCTGTCCGAGTCGACATACGAATAGATATGTGTTAATATGACACGAATTTAGATTAAAAGCTGAAGATTATTGATTATTTTGAACGAATAGTGATTATTTTGGATGAACACCTATTTTTTTTTTTTTAATGGCTTGCGTTTGATGAACACCTAACGCCTTATTAATAAACGTGGCATAAAGACGGAATACTTGTGCTCTGTTTTGACACACTTTTTTTCGTTAGCCCTTGACAACAATCATACCTGATAGTAAGTACGTTATTATGCAGCCTGAGATCGTTACGAGCTAACCTATTAAGTATATGGCAGTTTTATTAAAGATATATATAGCTATATATCTATTTGACATCGTACCGGTACGCTAATTCGCTTGTCGTCACACGTCTTTGTCGGTAGAGTGGTAGCTAGCGAGCCTGACCAGACCAGATTAAGTTCAGAAGTAATAAGTTCCTAAATTGCCTCTGCCGGAGATCAAACCCGGGAAAACAAGGATGCTTCTTGTTTTATGAGTGGATTGTTCCACCACTGCGCCAGGAGGAGCGAGGTAAAGGAATTCAACTGACAGCACCTTTCAAATGTCAAGAGCGTGAAAAAACACCCCGAATTATTTCGACGTTATGCCACATTTATGAATGCATGTGCCTCTGGGGTTTATATATTCATATAGTTCAGCCATTTTAATATGACACCTTTGACATTATCAACTAGTACTGGGGTACAATTTACTAGCATCGTTTCAAAACAGTATTATTTTAATATTGTTAATGATTGTGTTTCGGAATTATAATCCTTATTAATATAGTTATCAGCATCAACTTACGAAATTGTATTTACTTTAAAAAGTGTTTCTATCTCGGTCTCTTTGAAAGAAAGTTTTGACTTTTGCAATAGTAGGTTCAGTGTACTTTAAAAAACTTTTCGGCAAATTTGTTTCTACGAATATACCGTGATGTCAAAAAAAGCAGAGACAGTTGTATTTTTATGAAAAAAAATATGTCAAAAATTATTTTCAGTTACAGCTGTCAAAAGTGACCTATCAAAATAGCTATACTGTAGTTTATCAGTTTTAAATATAGTTAGGTTTGGCTAGGTTAGGAAAAAAGTTAGACTCAATGCAAGAAGCCTAAAGATACAATAAACATAAGCTAATGCCTTTTATTACAAATGTTGAGGACTTAAGTGTCATGTCATACGTAGGGTAGAAATATTTTTTTATTTGCACACAAAAGGTGCAGTTTTTACTTCAGTTGCACAAAGGCCCTTGAATAGATCTGACGTGCCGATTGTAACATCCAAAGGTTTTTTTTTAAAATCAGGTTTCATTATTAAGTTAAATATTATTTAGCTAATATTTTATTATTTTTGTAATTAAGGTATGATTTTATTTTTTTATACTTTATATGTGAATAAATAAAGTAAATGAGTTTTGAATATGTGTTCGGTTCGTGTGTTCTGTATATGGGCAGCATGATGATGATTCGGGTGGTGGAGAATACTGACCGCTTGGAGAACCTCGATGAGAGCTTGGAGAAGAAGGAGGGTCGCGCCTGGTGCGGCGAGCCGCCGTCACCGTACGCGCCGCCCGCACTTCCACCGCGCGACCGCGTCTGTCCTGTGGGCGAATACATTAAAGTTGTAGTAACCTTTTTCTATCAGTTGTATTGACAGAAAGAAATTCTCAAAGGTGAGTTTGTACAACCCCTGACTATGCTTCCCTTTACCGTCACAAGCAAGTGATATAGAAATTTCTTTAATTAATAAATTCGTCCGTCTATGAAATGTACTATTAATATTTAAAAAAAACTATTGAGCAAAATAGTTATAAGCCGCTTTGCTTATTATTCAGGTTGTGAAAGAATCATCATCATATCAACCCATTTGCCGGCACGGGTCTCCTCCCGCAATGAAAAGGGGTTACGGCCGCCACGCTGGCCCAGTGCGGATTGGTGGACTCAACACACCTTTGAGCACATTCTCAGGCATGTGAAAGAATGCGAGGAATGTAAACATCACCGGCAGGCAACAATGAGAACATTATGGATATTGGCGCACTGGGCAGCGACTCTGCTTTCTGAGTCCAAGGCCGTGGGTTCCATTCCCACAACTGGAAAACGTTTGTGTAAACGTTGAGGAATATGAATGTTTTTCAGTGTCTGTATTTTATAAGTATTTATGTATATTATTCATTAAAATATAAATCAGTCATCTTAGTACCCATAACACAAGCTACGCTTGCTTTGAGGCTAGATAGCGATGTCTGTATTGTCGTAGTATATTAATAATTTATTTATTATTTATTCATAATGATAAAACGAAAACTGAAGATTGAAATTGGATTATATTCTTACCAGAGTGGAAAGTGGATCTTGAAGGCACATTCCTGGGGAAGACGAGTGGGTTGTTGTTGGAAAAATCCCGGCGTGCGCTCGCGGAGTTACCCGTCGCTCCAGAACCGACCGTGCCACCCGTCGACAGTGTTGAGTTTAGACTGGAACAGAACATGTTGCGGTTCAAAAACATGTTTGGTTTGACATGACAGTGCGTGCACTCAGAATGAGAAGGGTTTAGGCCGTAATCTACCTCGCTGGCCAAGTGCGGATTGGTAGACTTCACACGCCCTTGAGAACATTATGGAGAACTCTCAGGCATGCAGGTTTCCTCACGATGTTTTCCTTCACAGTTTAAAACAAGTTATATTTAAATTCCTTGAATTAAAAACGCACATAACTCCGAAAAGTTAATTGTGCGTGCCGGAGCTCTGACTCGGTCTCCACGAAAGGAAAAACTTAACAAAGGTTATCATCGTTTCTAAAGAACGCCTGATTCTACCCAATTTTGGAAATAGGTCTTCCGAAAGGATATCTACGGTTTATACCGCTTGCAGTAAGGCCCCTTTCCACATGGTAGGAGGTCTACCAACTCAAGAGTTTTCTTATAAGTCGCCATACTGTACCTTGGGACCTAAGTATACATCAATGGCCAGAGCTATGTGCTGAGTTACAAATCTTTACAAAATACTACCTTTTTAAGACTGCGTATACACGTGTGTACGTTTAACAAATATTTCCATAAATACATAATATAATAATCTATATATACATTATATAAATTAATTAATTGTCGTTCGTTAATCCTACTAAAACTCGACAACGGTTAACTTCCTCTTTAAACGTTGAGAAAAAACGACGATCATCGTTGAAGAATGATCTACATTCTTCTGTGCGTGTTTGTCACCTAACTCCTGCTAAACAGCTGGGCCGTTTTTGATGAAATTTTGTTTGCACATTTCAATGGATTTCTGGATGGTTTGAAAACACAATTGGACCCGGTAGCTGGGTCTGTTTTACTGGGCCGGACGACGTCGCCGGGTCCAGTAACATAATACATAATATGAATTCGTAAAAAGTATAATATTTCAATCGTTATTACAGGTGATAAAATAAAGGTAAACCATGCCATATTATCAAATCAGTCATGCAATGTGAAAAACTATAATGAAAAAGTACGTGCAGTCGATAATTCACAACGCTAGTCAAGAGCAAGACATCCAATCCTCCAATCCACCTCATCTTTTTTTTATATAATAACTAGATGTGCCCTGCGGCTTCGCCCGCGTAATTTCAATTTTTTGGGAGGCAGCGTACTGCTACATAGTCTACACCTATAGTCATAAATGATTATTTCTAATACCTCCAAGAATATGTATAAAAAGTTTCATGAAGATAGCGGTTCAGTAGTTTTCGCGTGAAAGCGTAACAAACAAACTTACATTGACATTTATAACATTAAGTAAGTAAGTAAGTAAGTAAGCAGGGATAATAGGCGGACCAAGCGGATGGTCCATTTGGTGTTAAGTGGAACACAATCGCCTATAAACAGAGCAACACTTCACAGGGCATTCAAGGATCACGTCCTGCAACATGCCGCCCTGTAATTACACCGGCAGCCACGCCCTTTTTTTTATTGTGTTCCTTCCGTTCTTCCTTCGACATTGGGAACGAAGACTGTTCTAGGTCAGTACTCAAATATGCTACGTGGATTGCATTCTGGTTGTTCTTTTTTTTTTTGTTTTTATTGTATGCAACTTCTACATTGTCTACAACCGGGTACCTACTATAATATCTTAACTATTAAGACCTTAGATTAAATGTTTTAATAATCAAATACGTTCCTATTATTATTATTTTTTTTCAGATTGCCCTTCAGACCGTAATACAGCATTGCAACAATTCTGTTTAGCTGTGGTAATTCCCAAAACGAGCTCTGACGTAAAAAGCTCTTACTCCTACTGTAACTTTACACTAGTTATGCGTTCAACTCAGAGAAAACTGATGCCATGTGAGTGATGGCTTATTAGAACAGTTGTCAACCCTCATCTTCCCGTACTGTCGTACGAGCCGACTAAGGGTATATAACGGAGAACGGACAACAGCGTCCTCTGTACTACTTTTACAATCTACTGCGATCACCAACCCGTCTGCCCAGCGTCGTGATGGCAAACCTCTACTTGGGAGATGGGAGATTTTATAAAGAAAAAGCGACGTATTTATTTGTTTCAAATTAATACTAAACAATTATAACTAAAAAAAAACACTAATAAATCAATTATAATCGCCAAGTACCTAGGCGTTTTTCTGTTGGGGCTCTTGGCAGTGCGCAATAAACTTAAAACAGTAGTTAACTAAGCAAATGAAAACAAAATTTAAAAAAAAAAACATTGTGAATTTGTAAAAAAGATCACTATTAAAGCTATTGAACTATGGTGCCACCGCGCACACTCTAGTAGTTTAACTAATAAGCGAAACAAACCCAAAATTCTATACTCGCTGTGATTAATAAATAGCCAAAATAAAATGGTCTATTTACCTACGTTAATTAGACACTAGTGAAACTGTTATCTACAAAATAGGTGCCTATCGTGTTCTGTGCCTTCGGTATGAGATTGTACACTTTATTTATGTTTTTCGAGTATGTAAACACAATAAGGTTAGTTTAAAACTGACTTAACGATTCATTTCAATCGATACCGATAACGCTACAAGGGGAACCATGATCAGGGTAACAGCGAATAAACTTCACCAGTTGTTCAAAAAGTGTGAATTTTAAAAATATGTCACACTACCATTAAACTGGAAACTGTGAGTTTACCTGTCGCCCAATAAAAATTTCACGTCAATGTTTAAGATTCAACTATAGATTTTAATTTGACTAAAGGCAGCTGACGAAATTTAATTTTAAATCAGTTAAAAGGTACATTTGACATATTGTGTTTCAATACCCGAAAATCATCGACGCTTGCGAGCAATCTCGTACCAAGGGAAAAAGATCCAAACGCAAGCTCATTTACATGCATGCGTTTTACTCGTGTGGTACCTCGGTCGGGGCTGCGCGAGGTCTCTTGCGGACGCGTTGTGAGGCGAAGGCTCCGCTCCGAGGGGCGGAGCGCCCGTGGCAGAGGATATCGACGCGCTTTTGACGTGCGTCTTACCCGCCGTGCCCGTACCGGGCCCGGTCGTACCGGTCCCGGTCTTGCCGTTCTCGGCACCGTTCTTAGTCTCCGCTTGACTGGCCGCGTGTAATCATTTTAGCATGCGGTTAGTCACCGTTACCCCCGGCTACATGCTCGGCAATGTACAGGTTTTTAAGGGGTGTAAAGTATTATTGTGGGGTAAAACTTTACTTAAATATTACAATAGATAAACAACATACGAATATAAATATTATTGGTCATTGTTACCCCCAACTATTTTTGATATCTAACGTTAACATATGACGTTTTAGGGGGGGGTGTAAAATAGAATTGTGGGGCAAGACATGACTTAAATATTATAACAGATAAAAAATACGTATTGAAATAACACGATAAAAATAAAGGGCTATTTATAATATTAAAAATAATATAATTAAATGAGATACAAAGTACACACATAATTGTTTATTGACCGTTACCCCAATCGTACAATACAATGCATTATAATAAAAGTTTTATCATTTTAATTTCTAAATAAAGGTAAAGAGGAAGTCATGCTGTTCATCATTACTCAATAAGAGACGAAACATATACACATTATATAATATTATGACATACATTCAAAATACAATAGATTTTAAAATATATGCTGTTTTTTTTTTCGAGTTTCCAGTATGTTTGCACGATACATTTATGCAGGAGCACGTACTTAAAAGACATGCAAAGGAAATTAAGTCTTTTAGTATAAGATAATATATATCTTACAAATATTAACTAAACAAAATAAACTAAATGTATAACACCGTGCGTGCGATCAGTTCGTAGTGATTAGTCGAATAACTTAGCCAAATAATAAATGTAGACCCTTCAAATTCGCTTAGAACACTCCACTTAATGTTTTAGACGAGTATTTTAACATTAAAATGCGTTTTGTGACGTCAATTTGATAAACAAACTGTCTAGTCTTACATTATAAATTACTGCTACCAATGCTCTGATTTGTTTGACGAAGCCAAAGATGATTTCAAAGAACATATTTGGCCATATATTCAAAGCGAGTGTGCCACGAAACGTGCTAAAGAAAATTAACAATATTTTGTGTGAAATTTTCTACTGACTGCGACTTCATCCAACAAGAAAGCAGATTAATGTCTATTTGTCCTTCAAACTAAATACCTATCCTAAAGTGGGCGTCACTTCAGCTTCAAAGCCTGTTCATTTTTGCTCTGCTTTCTGAGTCCAAGGCCGTGGGTTCGATTCCCACAACTGGAGAGTGTTTGTGTGATGAACATGAATGACTTTCAGTGTCTGGGTGTTTATCGGTATATTACAAGTATTTATGTGTATTATATTCATAAAAAAAATATTCATCAGCTATCTCAGTACCCATAACACATGCTACGCTTACTTTGGGGCTAGATGGCGATGTGTGTATTGTCGTAGTTTATTATTTATTTATTTATTTATATTGGTTACTAAGAAAACTAGTTTTTATTGCTCAAAAATGAGTGAAATCTCACCTGTTGATATGTTATTAGTCTAAGATGGTAGCTGGCTAACCTCTTATGACACTATATTAAACCTATAACCCTTAAACAGTTTCTACGCAGCGTCGTAAAGGAATGCTAAATCGCCTAGCGACACGTCTTGTGGGTAGAGTGGTAATTAGCCGCGGCAGAAGCCCACCAAACCGTATATTTATATCATAAAGTGTAATTACCTGGGCGTATCGTGTGGCGGTGACATTTTGGGCGCTTGGTGCGTTTGATGCGAGGTCTGATGGGCGGTTTGGTGTGAGGCTTGGTGTTCGGATCGCCGCGCGCCGCTCGATAAGATCCGAGGACGCGGTTCTAACTTGGGCTGGGCACTGGTCGGTCGCGTTGTGTTTTGTACCTAAAACAGTAAAATAATTGCTATTTATGCAACTGTTACGTAATGAGGGCCCAATTACGTACAGTTCCATACGTGATTTTACCTACGAGTGGAAAAATAAATAATAACAAAAGTAAAACATAATTCCTTAAGGAAAAAAATATAAGTACATGATTGTATTTTTTCTTAATAAATGTATTTATCTTGAGCAACTGGGAGAAAGCAATATTTTAACGTTGTCAAATTCCGAGTCAGGCAAAAACCTTATTGGTTTCGGTTTCAGTACAACAGGAAATTTTCAGTACCAGTCCGGGAGTTTAGAAACTGGTTGTTTTCCCTGTCGTGTCTTGGACAGTACGCAATGGCCAGAGGACACCGGCAGTGGCTTGCACTGGGTTTCTTATCAGGGTATGCATACAGTAGGAAAATTGCATAAAATGGAAAAAATCCTCCCCCTATACGAGCTATATTTAAATTTTAGGGTATGCAGTGCTTTTGTGCATGTATGAAGTGCACGCCACTGGACACCTGGAAGCATTGCAGAGAGTTTTTTTTTTATTTTTTTTTTTTTTATTTAAACACTTTATTTGTAAACCACAAATAGTAAAAAAAAAACAATGGACACAACAAAAATAAACTTAAAAAGTAGGATACAAAGGGCGGCCTTATCGCTTAGTAGCGATCTCTTCCAGGCAACCTTAGGATTAGGAAAACCAAGGGAAACCGATTGGTGGGGTGTATTATTATTATATACATACTTACGAACAATTACACACTAATACTTATCAAGATTACACACATAAAATACTAATAATAATAAATATAAAAAATAATAAACTAATATATACTAAAACATACTTAAATATGAGTAAGTTGAAATGAGTAAGTCGTCTTTATTCAAAAAAAAAATTCAAAATTCAAAATTCATTTATTTCAAGTAGGCCTAATACAAGCACTTTTGAAACGTCAAGTCTGTCCGTGTGTAGTGACTCTACCACCGGTTCGGAAGGCAGATTCTACCGAGAAGAAGCCGGCAAGAAACTCAGCAGTTGCTCTTTTCCAACATCAAAAATTTACATTTTATATTTTAACATTCATTTTTCTATCTTGTGAGAGATGAAAGCGGAGCCGGATGCTTCCAAGCAACCTTGTCATTAAGAAACTCATCAATTGTATAATAACCTCGCTGTAATAAATGTGTTTTAACACATTCTTTAAACTTATGGATTGGTAGGTCCAAAATTACCTTAGGAATCATATTATAAAAGCGTATACTCAATCCCACAAATGACTTCTGCACCTTTCGCAGACGATATGCAGATGTCACTAATTTATGACCATTTCTTGTAAGTCGACTGTTTATATCCACTTTTTGTTTATAAAGACTAATATGTTGTCTTGACTAATTGTTCAAGATAATGGGCTTTAACAGCATTTTTGAATATGTCTAGTGACCTTGACTGTCGTATGCTTATTTGGAGTGCATTCCACAGTTCAGTAGCTTGAACAATGAATGAATGCTTATAAAACTTAGTTTTATGAAACGGCATGCTCAAAGTCAGCGTACGACAAAAACGTCGTCTGCACTCCAAGAAAATTAAATTTCTCCTTTAGGTAAGAGGGAGTTTTAGGGTTAAATAACACACAGTACAGAATCGACAGAACATGCAGATCCCGGCGACGACGAATAGGGAGCCACTTAAGCTTTAGTCTAAATTCAGATACATGATCATATTTGCGTAAGCCAAATATGAACCGAATAGCGAGATTTTGAAGACGCTCAAGTTTGTTCAGTTGGTCCTCGGTCAGGTTAAGATAGCTTGCGTCCGCATAATCAAGAATAGAGAGAATAAGAGAATGTGCCAACATAACTTTGGTCGGAATTGGAAGAACAGAACGCAGGCGACGCAATGACCTAATAGTCGCAAACATCCTCCTACTCAATACGTTGACATGCACAGACCATGATAGTTGTTTATCAAGATGTAAGCCTAGATCTTTAACAGTGTCACAGTAGGGAATAGTGACACCGTTGTTACCCATATATACGTAACTTTTACCCATATATACGTAACTAGGGTAAACAAAATACAACGAGGCTTTCCCGTGTCATTCTCACATGTGATGTGATATAAATTTTGAAGACCGCAAACCTGCATTGGAGTTTGGAATGTGGCAGAAGTAAGCTTTAAATCACATTCTCCTACTGTTGAGGAAGCCAGTGTCCAGCAGTGGTAAGCTAAATGGTTGAGGACGATGATGATAAAATGTGTTGTGTTCAAGGTCAAGTTCTTGGGTAACTCTTCCACTTTTAAGGCTGTTGTGCTTTGGAATAATTTGCCTGATGACATACGTAAAAGTCAATCCCTTCCCATATTTAAATGTCGTCTTAAAGATTACTATTTGTCTTTGAGTGAAGTAATTTGAGCAAATATCGTAATTAATGTGTATTATTTGTATTTCTCTTTTTTCATTACATAATTACATATGTATTTATATATATATTTATCATAAATGTATTTATATATATATTTATTTTACATGTATGTCTATTTATTTTCGAATATATATGTATATATAATTGCACTATCCCGCTCTATTGCAGCTTTTTCTTCTGCCACAGGTTGCCTGTAAGAGATTGCTTGCAGCAATAAGGCCGCCTTTGCATGCCTACAATTCTTGTTCTGTTGCTTATTCTATATTTTATGTATATTTTGATGTTTGTGTGCAATAAAGTATTTCTTCTTCTTCTTCTTGTGTTGTGTGTTCCCGAGGGGTATGTGAGGCGGAGGCGACGGCCGTCACTGGTGGAAACGACTGGGCGGACAAATTTATTAAAAGAGGCACCAATGACACGCGCCCTCCGCATCCTCAATGTCATATCAGAGCAATGTGATTTGTATTGTTGCGCTCTGAGTGAATTCACAAGGATCGCAATCAGTGGGGTGCATACAGGGTATGCACAGGGTATGCAGATGATACAAAATGATAAAAATCTCCAGTAAGAGTTATAAAAAACTTAAGGATATGCATTGTAAGAGTTATAAAAAGCCTACCCTTAAGTATTAATAACTCTTACTAGGGATTTTCTTCATCATCTGCATACCCTGTGCATACCCTCTATGCACGGCACTGATCGCAATGTGGGTTATTTGTTACGGGGATAGATAATTAAATAGCATAGGATATAGTATGAGGATGTTAAGATTTTTTTTTTTTTTAAAGCTACTCTATCGCATTAGGTTTAAGTATTCTGTAATGATAGTGTTAGAATAAGAATATACATGAATAATAATAATAAAAGTAAATACAAATACGCACGTACCTGCATTAATGCGATCCGTGCGGTATTTTCTTTAATAGATGCTGAGTCAATTGTATTCTGCAATAGAAAATAATGCACGTTTCAGAAATTTAAAAAAACAAATAGCGTCAGATAATATAAATCACTACGCTAGTGATTTAACCCAGCCCGCTTCGCCGGGCTAGATTTTGTTTATTTTATTTAAACAACAATAACCTTACATCATTAAATTTTTAATTTAATTCTCATAATATATTAAATCATTTATTTCTCTCCGTATTCATTCTCTACTATTCTCTTCTCGAGCGGGTGAATCATTATCTACACCCATGTACACCCAACAATAGAATATCATCATAGTAAATAAAAGCTGTATTTGACAGTTTGACAGTTCAAAAATAGGAGTGCTCCGATCGTCATCAAACTTTACAGGATTACTCGCCAGGTCAATCTGGAGATTCCCTGAAAGTTTCATTGAAATCGGTCCAGCCGTTTCGAAGCCTTTCTCTTTTATATATATAGATAGATTTTGATTGTATAGATCTATAAAACAATCATTGATTGTTTTTTTAAATGATATCTCACTAGTTACCTATGTTCTTTTACCGATGATCTTGTACCGATTATGATGAAATTTAAAAACGTCCGAACGGACTTTAGAAAAGTACCCTCCGTTACTATGTTTAAACTAATCGATTTCGGCAAAATTGTAGACAAAGATAGCTTATATTATTCTTAGTACATGAGATATTTTTTATCACGCTTAGAGCTCTGTTTCATTAGTGCTTTGTGTTATCGCAGTGTCGACGTTCGTTAGATGTTTATTTAACACACTAATGAGGCATGGCCGAAGACGGAACAGTTCCCGCAGGATCTTTAAAAAACCTTAACATACACGGGCGAAGTGAGTTTTAGGGACGACGTGAGATTCATCATACATACATACCTGTCTTTTAAAATTGGACGTCGTAGTGGTGGCAGTGGATGTGGTATTGTTCGCAGCGGAGCTGGTTGTGCCAACTGCAATGCCAAAACAATCGTTACCCCCTCGCTTTAAACTAGCAAACATCATAAATAAGCGTGATTAATGCATATTCTAATAAAGCATCGTAAAATCATAACCTTTTTTTTTTTTTTAATGGGGGTAGTACTGAAAATGTCTTAAAAATTACCAAACTATATAAAGGAGGGTAACAATGAACGTATTATTTTATTTATTTAAGGGAGTTAGTTACTATATAAAACATTTCGAATCAAAGGAGAATGCCGGAACACGGTTTCGTTTGGTGCCTCATTCAAATTGGTATCAAAAATTAAGTTTTTTGTTTTTTTTAAAAAAAACCTCTCAAATCCTAAGCCGACGGTTCGACGGTTAAAAAATCTTTTAATGAAATAGATTAGTGGTTCTAATATATTGTGAACAGTACCGTTAAAGAAGTTCAAAGTTTGTATTAAGCGAAAGCTTATAGAAAAGTCCTATTATAGTATAAAGGATTACGTAAACGATAAAAAAGCTTGGGTGTAAACAATTGCTCTAACTTCTTAAATATTTTCTAATGACAATGTGAGATGGTGATAACAAAAAGAACACCCGGCTAAGTTTGTTGTGGGCTTCTTCTTAGACCAGGGCGCGATTGGAACCCTCGTAGCTTTAGTTTTAAGTTTACGATTGTAGTTATCGCCATCACTACTCACTGCTATGTACACATTTTGTATATAATAACGCATCAAAAGTGCCATCTATGTGCCTATTTGAATAAAGATATATTTGACTTTGACTTTGACTTTGGAACCATAATCGCATGTGTCAAAAATAACCTTCACTCACGAACTTCATTTGCATGTAACTCTGAAATCCGGCGAACTAGAGTTTTAATGTGTTTGGTAATGTATCGTAATTATTAAACCCTTCAAAAGAAGATAAATTCCAAGAACGCACCTTATAAGTACTATGTGATAACAAATCCCATACTACATCCGGCTTTCTCCTTTCTACATTAACCAATTAAAAAAAAGAAAAAAAAAAAATAGTTTAATATCACAGACCCTGTAATTTAGTTAGAAAAACAAGAAGCGATACTTTTTTAACGCCCATCAAAAACTAGCCAAGGTTTAATATAGCGGGAGTTATTTCCCTATTAGTAGAATAAGCATACCAATCTACTATTGAAGCATTAAAACTAATTCACTTTTACAACTAAACTGCTAACCCTTTCAATTATTAAGCACTAAATTTGTGGTTATCTAATTATTTTATTGCTACTCTTAGCTATGGCAATACTATCTGGGAACGTATACGTAACGTACGAACGTAACGTATACTCATAGACACTCGATATCTCTAGAGATACGTCCTCACTAATGAACGTCGTATATGTGATTCGTTACAAAATGATTTATCTCTTTCTTTCAAGACTAAGTTGACATCAGAAAGAAGAAGACAAAACATTGGGTAACTATACAACTGTATACAACGTTAATTACTAAGCTGGTACAGACTTCAGATGATTCTATTTGTTTACGTTGTTTCATCAAATATGGTCCATTCGATTACTGGTAGGAAACTAACAAATATACATAGAAAAGGTAATCATGCGTAGGACTAATTTGAAAGAAGATTTGCGTAGATTCTACATGCTACACATTGTATTGAGAATTTGGTCTTGAATATAATATTGCATGTGAGTATATAAATCATATAATTTTTAAGATCCTATATTCCATAAACGAACTACAAAAAAAAAGGAACTACAAGAAATTAATACAAACTATTAATACAAAGTAGGTATACAATTAAACTTATAACTAGTATTTTAATAATATGTCCCTTTTGAAATTTCAAGTTTCAACTTAATAATTTACTTGTATTTATTGAAAATCAAGAACGTATTTACGCATTTACAAAACGATTTTTCACATTCGTTTAAGCCTTCTTACATTGTTTGCTTTCAATATTTTAACTACCTCTTTTTACGTAATCATTTTTAAAACTGTAAATATTTATAATAATCGAATATTAAAGTGGTTACGTTATCGATTTTAAAATACGTAAATACGGCTTCTGTTCGGTTAATTCACGAATCGATATTTTTTCCGTCTCATGACAGAGCCTCAGTGGAAACACCACCTTATGGACACTTGCTTATTTCGCATGGAGGAATGAACTGTTCATCAAATCAATTTAACTGATTTGATGATGATAGACAACAATTACTATAATGTGAATATATATACGTTGTGGTTTCAAGGATACGGTTCTGGCATCTCCATATTAAAAGCTATCGCCACATCATTTTATTATTTATTGTTCTTAACCATAAATAAAGCTTTATCTGCGCGTTTTAACACCTAAATTTCAATAGTAGGTAATAATATTAGCAACAAAAAAAAAATTTCATGACCCTTAATCATAAAAAACAAAACAAACATTTTATTTAAAAGAAGTTTTGATTGAATGCTTAGATGAAGCTATATTGACTTGCCAGTTACTTTTGAAGTCAAATATGTTTAAATAAGAAACAAATACGTTAAAATAAATAAGAAACAAATAAAATAAATTTTACACTAAAAGATTTTGCATATTAAGACAAGTAAGATAAAATGGCCTATGGTTTAGTTTAAGATATAGGATAACAATAATAGAATGATCTGCCAAAAATTTTTATAGGGATGCCCACTCAGAATAACCTTATTTAACAATATTAATAATTCAGTAAGGGGCCTGCCTAAGACGATATGCCAAATCATTCAACATGAGAATTATCAAAAGGGACAATGACTAAAAAAAAAAAAATAGTATCTCAACTTACCATTCTATCTACAAACTACAATATAAATACATGCAAAACTACGATAGGAAACTTCGTATTACTATAATCATGCGAGAAAACCATTATATTATTTAAAGCTCACCACCATCACAATATAAAGTTTAAAAGAAAAAAATATACATTCATGCAACTACAGTTCTAATAATGGGCAACCGTTTAAGAACATTTATTTCAAGCATATAAGTGCTTTGCGTAAGTTTTTATGTCGAAATTTTTCTCAAAAACTCATAATTATTTTAGTTTCAATTAAAAATAATGAGGATTAATCGAGATTACACGACCTTCATAATTGTTTGCGATTGCAATTTAGAATTTAAATCCTTTATCTTCTCAACTCATCACTTTTTAACGTTTTGTATGCTTCCAAGCAAATCGAAAACAAAGAATACGATTAGTTGTAGTAATAAAATAACTTAAATTTGATTAACTCATTGCTTTGTAAGGTTTAAAATACAAAAAATAGTACAAATAAGTAGAACCTGTTTTTAATGGCAATCATAAATAATTTTATCATAGAGATTTAACAAATGTCTGTTACTTCTGTTGAAAAGTAGATTGTATTTTCTTATTGTTAATTTGGCTGCAGATATCGTGGTAATACAAATTGTATACTGATTGATGAGATCATTTGATTTGTGTTCATTGTTTGACTGAAGATATAGTAAAGAGGAAATTTATTGGATTGAATTTAAATTCCCTAAAAATATTGCTCAAAGCCTATTTATAAGATATGTTAAAAAGCGGGATTTTTTTTTTTAAAACCTTTATTCTATTTTTGAAATAGTACACCGTTGCATAACGCCTAAATTTTCAGCGAAAACTTAAAAATATTTTTACTAAGAAACTAGCTGACCTGGCGAACTTTCAACCGCCCGGGATAATTGATTTTTAGAATTTTCCGTAATTCCTCACCGTTTAAACCTTTTTAAGAATTCCACACACATTTCAAGATTGAAATCACCCGAATCGATAGAGCCGTTCCCGAGTTTTAGTAAGACTAACGAACAGCAATTCATTTATATATATATATATATATAGATATATATATAGATAGATGTGAATTTTAAAATGGATAATGAATCATGCAAGGCAGTAGTGAAAGCTCAACATACCTAATAAATAATTAAGGAAGCTTACGAACATGCAAGGGTTTAAGCTTAATTTTGGTTTGCGCTTTTTTCTAATTTGCCGGAGCACCGATGCCCTGAATAAAAAAAAAATTGCAATGGCAGTATGACAGGAAAAAGTAACATGCTCAGGTCGAAGAACGTTTAGTATACAGTCAGCAGCAAAACAAAGTTGAGATAGATGCTGAAAATGACAACAGTAAAATGGGGGTAACAGTGAACTTTACTGATATATAATAAGAAATTAGTAAACACTAGCTTACACGTAAATTGGTTCGAACTACATTCTTATTTCCTAACAGTTATAATCATGACTATGGAAATAGTATAGCTTAATAAAAAAAAATATACGCCAGTCATGCAGATAACAAAGCTCACATTTCTCTCTACTTTCAGTTTTCCCCCAGTACAAAACCTAGACAAAATTATCCCAAATTACCCTACAGTTTTCGTCAGTTGCATTATTAAAATCGTGAAACAAAACTTCTCAATAACTTAATACTTCTTTAAGCACCAGACATGTCAATTGTATTCAAGGCGAGACGTTTGATGATATGAAAATTTCCATGTTCACAAAAAAATAACACACTGTGTATAAAATATTTCTTTCAAAAATTGATAACCATAAATAATATATTATTGGAAACAGAACTAAAAATAAAACATCGATGTTTTGAAAACATTTAGATATTTTAACGGTTCTGCATTGCGGATGTATAAGTCATACAATTTAAAAAGTCTTACAATCTTCTCAGAAGTATTGTTCAAATTGTGATATTTTATACCACATAACCAGTGTAGACAAATTAACTCATCTAACTTTCGCGCCAAGAGAATGCATGACTTAAAAAAAAACTGATTACGTATGTTTTATTTCGTTTCCAAAAGATGTTACCTTAGTTGTGCAATACCTCATAAACATTAGAGTCAAGTGATGTTACCATTTATCATGCAGAATACAATGCTAACTTACTCAACTCTTTAACTAGTATTTAATAATACAAAATTCCGTTCTTACCAAAATAAAAAAAAACCCCCAAAATCTATCTATAAATCATAAATTTATAATTTATGACGCATATTACAAAGTCTTTTAACTTTATTTCCGACTAAATAAAATTTAAACCTAACTAAAAATTACCCTACATATATTTTTATCTATGCTCAATGCTACTCCTGCATATCTAAATAAAAACAAATAACATAACAAACATGCGAATAGTCATAAACATGCAAAACACTACACACTACGTTCTGTTTTACCCCCGTAAGAACAAACCAAAGCCTAATAAAGTTACCCTCTACGATCTGTATTTAGACTGCCTTTCCATCCGATACGAGCATGTGTGCGTTGCGATGGTGTGTGTCTCAACCAATGGGATCACTTTATATTATCTAGCATAGCACTTTGAAGAAAAAGTTAAGCTGAGCTATGAACTGAAAGCGATCATATTGGATGGCGTGCACCAATAGGACCACTTTACCTTAGCTGATGCAACAGGGTAAGTTGAAGTATACATAATACGCCCCGGGCACGCCATTTATACCAATATTATTGCTACAGTTTCATAGCTCAGCTTACTCCGTTTCACCGAGAGCTACGCTCACGGAAATAAAGCAATCTTACTGGGACACGCTGCTAAAAGGGGAGAAATAGAGAGTCGCAGACCCACGCTTAAGCAAATAAAATGATCAAAATGGTGCACGCCACTAGTAGCCACCCCTACGATCGCTTCATTTTCAAAGCTCAGCTTACCCCACGTCCCAGAGCCACGTTAATTTAAATAAATTTATTATATTAATGTACGCAACTGATAGCCCCCACTGAGATCGCTTAGTTTCCAAAGCTCACCTTACCCCGTCCCAAAGCCACGATAATGTAAACAAAGTGATCACATTGGCGCACGCCACTGATAGCCACGCGCATCGGTGATGGAATGGCGTTAGCCACACAAATCGCTGGTGGGAAGGGCCGTGGCTCCGTCGTCGTCAAGCGTCGTTACCTTGCGCGCGCAGCACCTCGGCGCCGGAGGAGGCGCGGCGCGAGGCGGCGGGGCGCGCGCTGGCCGAGATGCTGCGCTGCACCCCACGGTGCGACGGCGACGCGCACCCGCCTGCCACACCGCCACAACACCCCTTACCGCGAGGCCACAACTCGTGGCTCGGCGACAAGGCGCCAAAAACAAATGCATCCTCACAAAGCTGGGGCTCTAGTCTAATAGCGGCCGCGCAACTCTACGCCACGAAAGTCGTCGAAGCTCGAAACTACGCCACGTGACGCCACGACAAAACTCGAAAGCACGCATTTTAACGTAAACCGAGAAATATCTTTTAGTAGTATATTTAATTACCAGCTTTGATCGATTCGATACTTGAATATGATGCCGAACGACAAAAAGGAATTGTCAACCACGAATGGATAACGTTAGATTGCTATTGGGTAAGCTAATGAGTGTTTGCTCAACATCCGCAAAAGTAAGTAAGTAATATGTTTAAATTAAGTATGAACAAAACTGGACACTTTTTCTATTGTTATTTACGTCAGTATTGATTGATTATAACGAGAAAGCAAACACTTTGCGTGGCAAGGTTTTGTAATGGTATAAAAAATACTACAGAACATGTTGACGAATGTGAAGCAGTATTGCACCAATCTGTCAAATT
The DNA here is from genome assembly GCF_905163445.1 of Pararge aegeria. Lineage (NCBI taxonomy): Eukaryota > Metazoa > Arthropoda > Insecta > Lepidoptera > Nymphalidae > Pararge > Pararge aegeria. The sequence continues at coordinate 8,391,870 of NC_053204.1, read as the reverse complement.
ACGCTTCTGGTAGCCATAAAGATTTACAAATTTACACCATGTTCTTTATCATATTACTCAACGGTATTGATTGCCATCCAGCGATAAGACATTTGTTTGCATTTGTTTTTGACACCTCTCGCACAGCACTAAGCTGTCGCTTATATCAAGGCGGCCCCGCTATAAGACCTCGTTTAAAGGCTCCGTGACCGCTAATGACTGTGACTTTAACATTACTAATTTTACATCGGTGTAGAACTAATCTTATCTGATATGGGGACATTTCGAAGAAAATTCAACAACAATATTGGATTTGATGCAACCGATCAAGAAGTTCAATTTATTCGTAGTCTCGCGACACTGAAGAAAATACTTTACGCATCTTGTTAAAACGTTTGTCATTCAAAACATTTTTGTTTGGTCAGTCTCGGTTGCCAAAAAAAGTGGTCTTTGCGCGACGGACTCTGACTATGTATAGATCAACTTCAATTTCACTTTCTTAAAATCAGCTGATTTACAAATGATACACAAGAGTATGGTGTCCATATTTCGTTATCAAATAATATTTGAACGTCTATACATTACAAATTGCGATTACGAATTGACAGCACTTTATGATTATTTTAGATACAGCATAATCAAATCACATATTTGAGAATTTTATCAGTCCATTCTTTAAAGTTTAAAGCAAAAAAAAAAAACAGAACCGCTAGTACAAAATCAATTAAAAAACTTTGTAACTACACGGCATTTGATTACATTTATAAATTTCTGAGGGTTTACATAAAAGGTTTATCAAAGTAATAACCAAGTCGTTCAGTATTAAGGATAAAAAGTTAAAAAAACGTCAGTTCAGCGTCTTTTTCAGTAGATCTGTTAATTTATATGGACGACCAAATTTTATTATTTGGAAAGACAATAAAAAAATGGCAGATTAATGTACCGCCGCTCTTGCGTAAATTACCTTCAGTACCAGGAGCTCAGTTCTATACAAGAGATCGACGTCAGAGTCCATCGCAATGGTGTATTTAGGGCATCACCTCCGCCCGCGATATGATACCGCCCTGAACGTACGAGTACACCCCGCGCCGCTATATGCTCCGCATAACAAGTAAATGTGCATCTACCTACGTCCATATATCACTTACATCGAATACCATGCCAAAAGGGTTCGTAGAAAACACATAATTCTGGAAACAGACTTATAACACACCACCTATAACGACACCACGCGACGTAATCTCAAATCAAAACGGAGTATATTCCCCTTCCAGAAAAAAATACCAAAATCAACACAACAATTTTCATGTCGGTGTTTGCGTTTTTTGACATACAACATACTGCGATTGGATTTCTCTCAACACGCGTGGTGGAGCGTTTGGTTTAGGTGATTTGTTACAAAAGTAGCTCCAACATCAACGCAGCAGAACATTTTAGTGACCTACCCTTAGTACCAATCGTGGACAGCCCACAATGCGGTGCAATCCAATGGATTGGCAGACATGATGTATTCACAAACATAACCACGAAGTCTCCCGTTATAAACGAAATACTAGAATAGTTTCCAATTATTCATTAAAAATGACGAAATATTTTACCTATCTGCGAGTTTAATGTAAATTTCTATAATTATGGTCAGGCTATGATAAAATTAACGACAACATAATTTAAATACACTGAAAAGATGTGTATTTTTCCGACATTTTTACATCTGAATGTTCCGGCTAATATTCGGTACGGGCGGAACGTTATTGGCAGAACTTTCACAGATAGTGAAAGATTGCACCCATTATGAAAATTCGCGAAGAACAAGTAGCGGGTAACTAGTTGTGAAATAATCTGATGTGTGGCACCAATACTACACGCGTTCGGAGTTCGAAGTTATGTCTGTAAATACGGGCTATTCGGAAAGAATATTTTTGCACCAGTGGTAATAACATACGATTTTAACAGTAACATGGAGAATATAATTTAACACGGAAATCTAATAGGTAACGATAAATGAACAGACACATTGATTGAGACAGAGGAAGATAAAAGGCTCGCGCACTTTAGGCACGCATTGCATTTTGGCATTGCAATTTTACGCGGTGACATTTTTATCGCCTTACATAGTTATCTCTAGGCAATATTTAAAATATGTTTATGATACTAGATGACACATTAAAAGTATTACTCGAATAATACTCGGCAAAGGCCGGCCACAGGTATTCTTACAAAGAAGATTCGTACGCATTACGTACTTCTCGTCTTCTTCTTATTCTAATTTGTAATTATTTTGTATATTTAATATTTATATCTCATGTGATTTTTTTTTATTTAGTTTCTGATTTTTACTGTTTTAAATTATTCTGTTATATTTTGGTTTAGATTGATCATAGTTACCAAATAAAGAATTACTATTATTATTATTATAGAAGCTCAGACCCAACACGCAGCTTAAATGTTGCTAGCTTTACGACAACGATTAGTATCACGGGTGGTAGATTTACACTGACGCCAGTGTTACATTTGTTTGCATAAAAACCGAAACTTAAACAACAGTACGCGAGCCTTAATAGCGCAAAGAAGGACGTTTACGTTAAGGAGTATAGTTGCGTTGGGTGTACGCCACGTTAAGCACACAAATATACAATAAAAATAAAGAAGCAATAGTTACTATGCCTTGGAATCAAAACTGACATTAGGGCACCATTATTCAAGGATTCACTCTTTTATTTCGATGATTTTGTGCACGTTATCTTACCCATTAATTTTATTTGGGGTAATCATGAAACTATATGATCCATATTACCTCATCTAATGATGATCCAGTTTTTTATACCTCAATACAGTGTTCATTCAAGACTCTAACTATTATTTTGATTCCAATTCATAGTCGATAACAAATGGACCTCAAATGATAATTTTATAACTTACTATGTAAAAGAAATGTCATGGATGTCCGGTTAGAATAAGCTAAGCTCACCCAAAAATTATCTCATTTTTAACTATTACCTAAGCTTTATTACTTTTTAAATGTATCCATAAGAGAACAAAATGGAAGAGTTAGGAAGTTATTTTATAATATTTATTATCATTTCTATTGGAGTTTTAAATTATGCGTTATTGATCGTGTTAAATGTAACAGAAATTTTTAACCAAAAATCTTGTAATTTATTGAAGTTAAATAAAAATTCCATTAAACAGAACAAAAATTAAAATGTTTGAAATAGGTCTTGTTCGAGGTAGAATGAGGTAACTTCCAATTCTAAATGGGGGTAACTATGAATTTCGAATATTTTGTAAGTACATAGTTTGTTCTCTATTGAATACAATTTTTTAAGCATCATTAAACATTATTGATTAATAAACTGATTTCCTAAGCCTACTTTACACAGCTTTTTATTAAATATGCCCCAAAAGATAACACTTATGAGATAACTCTTATATTAATGTGTGACATGTATAGTGAGTAGGGTAACGCCATGTAATGTGAGTGTATTAATTATGCATTATATAAATGTTTGTTTAATTGTGGCTCGTTAATAGTGTATGTTTGTTAGTAACTAGGTAACGACTAAATATATTTGAACAAAACTGCTCGTCCGAAATCTCTGTATAATATCTGGTGTATTTACTATAATTAAATTGAAAAAAATAATGGGGTAAGAATGACCTTGAGGGTAATTTCGTTTGTTTTCAAATCACTTAAATACTTGTATGTATGTGTGTGTTTGTGTTAATACATACAATATAAATATATATCTTAAAACATTTTTTTTTAATTCGCTACATAGTATGTCTCTTAAGTGTGTGTTCATATTTAATACGTAAAAATACTTTAGTACAATAATGTAGGAAGAAATGTAATACAAAATTTTGTTTAGTGTACAATCTGCGCGTGTCTGTGCGTTCCGCATGACCACTCACCGGCGTGCGAGTTGCCTTGTTGCGTCGACTGCGGCTGGCCGGGTGCGGCTGCGTTTCTAAGTGACAGAGACGATCCGGACCGGCTGCCGTCCGATTCGGGCTGTTAAACAATAACAATGCTAAAATAAAAACATTTTTGTAACATTTTTTTTTTCGTATTATTTTTTCGTATGAACGAAAGTTGACTGGTAGAGAATGAATTTTTGTTTGTTGAAAATCAGTTCTGCAAAAAAAATAAATATTTTTGGTATTATTTTCAGTGTACGTATATAACATTTTTATAATTTTTGTTAGTGTTTCAATCCGTATACTCCACACCAAAACAGATCTTCGGCAATGTACCCTCTACGCACGTTTCGCTCCGAAACCGTAGTATCCTCGGGAGATGTTGACTTAACAATGAATAATTGTTAAGTATAATTGTTAAACTTCATTTTCCTAATATATTATGGATATACGCAAAGTAACGCCTGCGTCTGTCCAATATTCCTACCCACTGGGCCATGACCGCTTATAATAACCGCCAAATATAATAATAAGTAAATTTAACTCACATCTGTACTCTTTCTTCCTAATAACAGGTAAGTGGCAAACACATCGTCGTATTTCGCCTCGGCCAACGAATACTCGATCTCTTGTCGGTTGTATCCCAGGCACACTAAAGCCTCTGAAATAGTTTAATATTTAGATATTAGAGTCAATTAGTTGTTTTTTTTTTTTATTTCACTACAAGTTAGACTGCAATCTAATCTGTAGCGTTAGCACAAAATTTCTTCGCTCGAAATGTACGGAAATACTTGGAACATCGGAGTAAAATGGATCTTATTAGCATATTCTGAAATCTCAAATTTAGCTACGATTCTTTAGGTCGGGCTTTGGACGTTTGCAAGATAACAATCAAAAGTGCCCGATTTGCAACTCTAATACTAATGAGATTAGGTCGATTTTACTTCGACGATACAGAGTTTTATATGCGAAAACGACACCTCGTTTGCGAGTGTGAAATCTTGTACTTAAGCTACCTGTAGTAAGGCATGATGCAGAATAATATTGTAGCGGGAACGGAACTTGTTAGGGATACGGCAGTTATGCTCAAAATCCCGAGTCGCGGCATCGTACCGGAACGGTAAATCGCTAGAGAAAATTCAGAAGCTGTAAATTTCCAAATTGCCTCTGCCGGGGATCGAACCCGAGACCTTAGACTTATAAGACCACCATGCTCATGCGTCTATAGAAGAATGTTTTGTTACAGAATTATAATCCTTATTTTTAGGAAATGAAGGTATATCAAATAAAGTAAAATTTTTAGATAATACTGTATTTAACGACGGCCCCTAGCCACTATTCGGTGTCAGAATTGAAACTTTCGATATAAAGAAGTATCAAAGTTGAAACAATAAAAAAAAAATTGACAATTCTTACATCGGAAGTGCAACACCAAATACGTATGGAGGCAATCCTAATATTATACAAGATGTGTTCTTAAAGAGAGATTCATATTACAACTACGGTAATATCAGGAAATATCGAGATATTTCTCTCTCTCTCCCTCTCTCTAAAAACAAATTGTGTCTCATAATATATATATGATAGAAACAAAACATTACATGCAATAACTAGAGACACTCATAAATATTTCAATAAATAACACTTAATGAACACATAAACATCCTCCCTACAACGCGGCACAGACAGACAGTGTGATTTTCTTAATAAACAGTGAACCGGAGGTATATAGCTGATTCCCTAGTGCTAGTAAGACCGGACATCAGAAGTGGGATCGCAAATTCGATCCTACATGCGAGTGTTTATTTTCTTTTAGCTATCGATCGTTAGTCGTCCCTACATCCTCAACCCGTTGTTACTGACCATCATATTCCCATGTTGCTGGTAAAACTGACTTTATATTAATAGAGCACTACCTGCAGAGCACTATCTTGCGATGCAGTTGTATATTTACTTTGTGTTGTATGTTTATTAACCTTTTTCAGTTTATACTGTACAATTAGGTAAAGTTCATTTTCCTCTTCGAATCTGTGCTTACTGTGAACCAGAATGTGTCCAAATTAAAAACCAAATCTGAATCCAAATCCAAATCAATGAGTACGTTTTGTAATCATTTCACTAAGTAAGATCATAAATGCTTTGTCTTTTTATAACTCTTTACTTATCGAGAATATTTATTCCCCGATGTGTGAAAATTATATAACGTCCCGTCTACTACCGGGATTCATATGTCTGAATAGACCAATATATCAGAAACAAAACGTGCACTATGTTATTCAGAATAACGGTACCTTAAAATCTACATTTACACTTTATAACGATAGATGATCATTCACATCATTCAATAAATAGTTTCCTTGTAATCTAAACACTTGTATAAACACTGTAAACTCATAAGAGTGCTATAAACGTGCAGAAACTCAATGATAAAACACAAACAATCTAACTAAACCTAAACATAGTACATATTATATTTCCATGCATTTAAATAATTATTTTTCACTACTTTGACGGTGTTAATCCCACTTATGGTCACAGACTTCATGAATAATTAATCTGCAGAATATATTTGCAGGGCGTTAGAAATTATTATCTTTACTCATATATATATTACGTTATTAATGAATGCAAAGTTTGACTGAACTCAGAAAACTGATTCAGATGCTAACGTTTAATTCAAAGATCCATTCGCACCCTTGTGACACACTGAAATGCTGGATCGCACTACTAACAGTTGATAAAATTATATATCACAATTTCTGTACAGATCTGTTCGTGTACGTAAGCCCCGCCCTGGAGTGGAATAACACCCAAACAACTGAACAAAGCTTTTAAATACTGTAACATTAACAAAAATAATTTGTATAATATATTGATAAAAAAAAACATCATGCTACCACTATTAATTCTGTCTCATTCAATTGCCTTGTATTATTTATATATTATAGTATATAGTTAATATGTCATTTATATAAATTATAGTATATTTCAAACGAAAACAGTAGGTTAGTTATCGCTTTTTAAGGAGTTTCGAATGTTGTTTTTATTGTAATTTAAATTCGGAACCCGCCAATGCATATGTTAAAACACATCCATTTATATAAGGAACCTTGTATACTAAAACACTGTGTATGAAATGTAGGCACTCGTCTCTCGTTTGCCGAGGCCCGTGGTCTTATTCTATTAAGAGACGAAGATAAAAAAAAATATTCTTTCTAAACAAATGGTTTTTAGACCCGGTTTTTACGGAACAAAGACGTTTGCAACAAGACAGAATCCTACTTATAAGGTGAAAATAGAAAAAATAACAACATTGAAATAACTTTAGTACCGCGCAACGGTCACGTACCAACTTGGGCTGTGCACACGGTTAGCGGTACGCATGGAATAAAGCGTTATTAATATCATTTCAGTCGTTATTAAATTAATAATAAATTTTTAAATAAAAAGTTTCAGACTTTTTAGGAATATTTTAACACTGCCACATTGATTTTAAGAGATTTTTTAATCATTTGATAAGAAATGGAAAATATAAGTTTACCTATGTATAAGTAGTATTACTTGTTAATAATTATAAAAATTCTGAATGATTTAGTTTGAGTAAGAATTTTAACATGCTTTACAGGTATGTCCAATTTTGTGGCAGTAATAACAAATCGAGAACTTTAAAAGGTTCAAAGATTTTAAAATGTCAAACATCAAATCCCTAAAGCTGGGTTCACATTTACCATATTCTAAGCTAAGGTATCAGAAAGTCGCTTCGCGAGACGTTCAAGAAGTTCATTTAAGTGGTTTAGTTAATTTTTTCGTCCCTGCCTTAGTATGCCAATAATCTACATTACTCTTTAGTCCAAAGTATATTTTGAAAATGTAAAAAATAAAATAAAAAGGTACCTAAAACATATTAACTTGTAAAACTCAGTGGTTTTTTTAAATTGCTAAAGCATTGTTTACATTCTCTCCGATACGAAGAAGTAGCTCGGCAGTTTTTGTTGCAATAAATTACGACGCCTAATGTGAACCCAGCACAAATCTCTATTAATGGAAATCATAATAACCGAAAAAAATAATAATTTCAAAACAAGACAGAATTTAATTAAACAGAACACATTGAAATAAAACATTTCTGTACCAATAATGTTACAGTCACATACCAACTTGCGCTGTGAAGGGGTTAGCATGGAATAAAGACATACTCCAATTATAAAGCTTACCGTAGCAAAACAAGTGAGAGTTACATACTTTGGTAAATATAATTCCTACCAAATTGGTACAAAATATTTTTATAATTCAAACTGTCGTGAGTGTAATTCATATTATTGTAAAAAAGTAAGGCTGAACTTGCGTGGATTTCGAGTTTCGAACTCATTAGGGACTCATAATCATGAGTTTGTACGCGTTTCGTAGCACCAAGCTGCGTCGCGTGCCTACCAAAATCCAAGTAAATCCAGCAGTCATTTATGTATGAAAAACATAATACATAAATATGTTAACCTTATTAGGTAGTAATTTAAATCTCTAATCTCGAGATAACAAGCTTGAAAGTAGCTTTTTACATAAATTTACAGATAAATAATCAATGTCATTACTGTAGCAATATTTTTACTGCAAAAGCTACCATTACATAATATAATGTTATTTTCTATAATTATTACCTTACCGGAATACCAATATAATGTCGAGATGGATGGATAGTAAGATTGATGAATAAAATTCTTATGGATACTTTGATTACAAAACGATTTAAGCGTGCATTTAATAATATTGTGTTACATAGCGCAATATAGTATAGCTATAGTTTGAAGTTGATTAATTATTTAATACACTGAACTATAATTTATTTATATACCTACTATTTATTGACCTTAGCAAATACGAAAATTTGATTTCGGATTTGCATATGGGATAATATGAAAACTCTGAGCCGATCGAATACTTAAAACTCATTACTTTGATATCATCAAATAAGGCGAACATATAGAATTCGCGTAAAAGCTGACGAAATGAGATACTGTAAACACACTTTTGCCCTTTCGTTGGCATATGTAAAGTATCATTTATTTAAGTAGCACCAGCTTCGTATTATTTGTATTATACATATATATATACACACGAGCCCAGTCACGGATCTAGAGGAGGCAAACTTCTCCGGGCGGGAGTTTCAGGGAAAGCTTGGCGCATAATTAGAAAAAAAAAAACCTGCTTCTAAAAGCATATGGACGAATGGGTTGTCGACTTGTAAAATTATAGCGCAATTTCATTACAAATTTGCGTTTTTTTTTTTTTGCTCATACGCTTTTAAAGATGGACGCCAATGTCAGGTTCCAATATCCGGGGATGGAGCCTTATGATGACTGACCCGACTGCTAAGTGGTTCTAGCCAAACCCATCTCCAAACAAAACTGCATGGAGGCGATCGAATCAGCGCCATCTATTGACAATACTGTTTCCCAGCCTTGTAGCTAGATGGCGCTATTTCAATCACACACAAATCTTAGTTGACTCTGATCGAATGAGTAGAGGTAGGTAACTTGACACTCACCTATCCGTTTGTGATCCTTGAAGTCCTGCTGCGGCTCGACGTACGGCCGGAGCTCGTCATCCTCGTAGCCGGTGTTCATCCATTTGTCCCGCATGATGCTCTCGAGGGAGGCCCTCTTCGCCGGGTTCAGCACGAGGAACTTTTTGAGTAGATTCTCGCAGTCCGTTGACATGTAGAATGGTATCCTGGGATTAATGGGAAAAATTATTAATGTCTTAAATGCCTAGTTCAGTGTCTATACGGATCGCGATATCCTCAGCACGGCTAGCATGAGCAGGAGACAACTATATCCCCGGGAAAAGGATACAAATTATGCTAGCTGCGCTGGAGCGTGAGTGTGTTTCTCCTCAAACTCTCACGCTCCTAGTGCCTTCGGAGGACTTGCGGGCGATGGAAACGGGGTTGTCCATCATCAGTGGCGTGCACTTCATATATGCACATAAGCACTGCATACCCTAACATTTTCATATAACTGGCAACGGAGGAGGATTTTGCCATTTTATGCCGTTTCACTTCTGGTCCAAATTCAATCATCAGCATTACTATCATAAAAAATATAGATTTGAATGTGTGACTCTACGGGAGTCATTCCATACCTATATTTCCCACGCAGTACTCTTTCCCTCAGCTCCCTTAGCGTGGAGCCGTCGAAAGGAAGCGAACCCGACACTAACGTATACAGGATCACGCCCAGCGACCACACGTCCACCTCGGGGCCGTCGTACTTCTTGCCTGAAACGAACCACAGATATTTTTTATTGCTGTATTAAAAAAAATATATATGAATAAAACGTTGATAGCCTAGTGGGCGAGGCTTTGGCTTTCCTTTCGGGGGGGTCCGAGTTCGAACACTAGCACGCAATTATAACTGCGGAGTTTTTTTTTAAATATTTTATTTAATTAATAAAGCGCTTTTCATGACGGTCGATTGGCGCAGTGGGCAGCGATACTGCTGTCTGACTCCAAGGCCGTGGGTTCGGTTCCTACAACTGAAAAATGTTTCTGCATTGAACATTAATGTTTTTCAGTGTCTGGCTGTTTATCTGCATTTTATAAGTATTTATGTATATTATTAATAAAATTATTCATCAGTAACCTTAGTACCCATAACACAAGTTACGCTTACTTTGGGGCTAGATGGCGATGTCTGTATTGTCGTAGTAAAAAAAAAATCTGTCCTGATGTTAAGTGATGATGCAGTCTAAGATGGGAACGTGCTATAGGTGGGAGGCTTCGGTCGTGGCTAGTTACCACCCCACCGACAAAGACGTGCCGCTAAGCGATTTATCAATCTGGTACGTTGTCGGGTTTAAACCGATTAGGGGTATTATGCAAATGCTATACTCCCTTACTGGGTCCCGCAAGTATCTTGTATTGAAATACAAAAAAAAAAATAATAATAAGCATTTGAGTATGAAAGTAATGAAGTTAACCTTGAAACAGTTCCGGAGCGGCGTAGGGCGGTGAGCCGCAGAAGGTGTCTAGCTTAGCGCCCGGAGTGAACTCGTTCGAGAACCCGAAGTCCGCGATCTTTATGTTCATCTCGCCGTCTAGGAGGAGGTTTTCCGCCTGTAATAATACAATCAAACGTACAGTTCTTGTTGAGCTCGCGGTACCGTCGGAGGTTTTGATCAGAGTGCGAATTAAGCAGGAACTGGCATAAAATGGGAAAAGACATTAGGGTAGGCATTTCTTTAGAGCATGTATGAAGTGCACGCCACTGCGTGGGAAACATGTAGTACGTCCGGAGAAGTATTACTGCCATATTATGAAAATTAAGCGTAATTTGCTATGCTCCGTGAACAGCAGGAGAATCTGTATGGTGTCATTTATAATTACTTCAAACCTTATACTCCACACCAAACAGATCCTCGGTAATGCACTCTCTACGCACGTTTCAACAATTCACTGTAAAGCCAACATCTCCTGAGGATGCTCCGGTAGAAGATATCCAATATTACTGTCATGGTTATTTTTGCTGCCAAGCCTCATCCACTTACCATTGGGTGGGACGTCCGCTTTTGCTTTCAACAGTTTCTGATTATGATAGTATAGATAGTTAATATGCGGTAGAAGCGGGAGCTAAAGATATACCAGCCATATCTCTGTATACTTATAGACAGTAGGTAGTTTAGATTTCGTGGCGTATGGTTTCATGGATGTCTTGTTGTGGCTTGGGTGGCGTGTGTGTCGTGTCGTGTAGTGTTATGTGTTGGTAGCGTTTGGTGGTGCGTGGTGCTGTTTGACAGCGTTTGGTGGCGTTCGCTGGCGTATAGTGGCGTTCGCTGGCGAATGGTGGCGTTTGGTGGCGTTTGGTGGCGTTTAGTGGCGTTCGCTGGCGTTTGATGGCGTTTTGTAAAGTTTGGTGGCGTTCGCTGGCGTATGGTGGCGTATGGTGGCGTATGGTGGCGTATGGTGGCGTATGGTGGCGTTTGGTGGCGATTGGTGGCGATTGGTGGTGTTTGGTGGCGTGGATAGCGCACTGAAGGACTCTGTAAGCATTACTCACCTTGAGATCCCTGTGAATAATTCTCTTCTGATGGCAGTACTGCACCGCTGATACTATTTGTCTAAACTTCGCCCGCGCTTCTTTCTCTTTCATGCGTCCGTGTAGCACTAAGTAATCGAACACCTGGAAAAATTCAAATCGTTGATTCCCTAATCTATAGATTAAGAGACATGACAGACATAATTCAGAAGTTCCTCTGAGATGACTTCGGAACTCCTATGAAGATAATAATTTAAATTTAAACGGTAGATTTATATAGCTGCTGCTTGGCTGCTCGTATTTTGAAAATCTTACTAAAGTCAAAGTCAAATATTTCTTTATTCAAATAGGCACATAGATGGCACTTTTGATGCGTTGATAAAACTGATTTTATAAATGTGAGTATGTCTGTTTTTCCTTGCCTCGCGACTTAACTAAGCGACAAATCATCTGGATTTTTGGCATAGAGTTTGTAAGGTCGGAGACTAACATAGGCGACTTTTTATCTCAGTAAAGCTAACGGTTCCCACAGAAGTTGTAAAAAACCTTTCGACAGAAAACGCGGACTTAGAGCACCGGCAACAGTTTTTGAAAATTAATGAAGATATCCTAACGTAATGACGTCAGCAGGGCTAGCACGGGTGGGAGATAAAAATTGTATCCCCCTATGATATCCCCTGACAAGGGATATAATTAACGCGTCCACCCGCTAAGGCACGGGAACATGGAATAGGAGAAGTTTACCCCCGTTTATTGATTCACATATATTATTTGGATATTATTTCCACAGTGCTCTGAAAGTTGATAAAGCTGTGGAAGTAGGTAAATTCATATCCTTTCCCAGGGAAGATAATTGTCTCCTGCCCAGGCTAGCCGTGCAGCATGCCCTTATTGTATCCCCTGGCAAGGGATAAAAGTATCGCCTGTCAAGGCACGGCAAAAGAAAATAGAACCCCATTTATTTTGACACTTATATTATAGTGGACCCCCCCCCGGTAGTCCGACAAACATTTTGCAGGGCAGTGTCGAACTATCGAATTCGTCGGATTATAGAGTACTGCCTATAGTCCGGATTTTTTTACAAAAGAGTACCTTGTAATCCGACCACAATAGTGATGGTGCGTACAAGTTGTAACTTGTTCAATCATGCTTAGCGAATACGTATTCAATAATAAATAATAGACCATGTCGGATTACAGGGGGCGCCGGATTAGACAGGGGCCGGACTACCGGGGGTCCACTGTATTTGGATATTTGTTCAAGCTATACGCCATTGCTCGGAGAGTTTATAAAGCCAATCAGTATCTAGCCCCAAAGTAAGCGTAGCTGGTGTTATGGGCACTAAAATGACTGATGAATATTATGATGAACGATATCCATAAAAACTTTCAATATTGATCTCACTCAGACACTGAAAAACATTTATATTCATCACACCAAACACGTTCCAGCCGTGGGAGTCGAACCCACCCAGCCAGCCGGACTCAGCCAGCAGGGTTGCTGGGTCGGTGGGAGAAGATAAAATTGTATCCTCTCCCCGGGGACAGAAAGCCTCCAATAAAAATGCTGAAGTTCTGGTGGGATTCATTGTGTAGCGGTTACCATACCTCGCCACCGGACGCGTATTCCATAACAAGGTATAAAGTCTTCTCTGTCTCGATCACTTGGAATAGCTTCACGATGTTTGGGTGGTCGAGCATTTTCATTATCCGCACCTGGAAAATGAATACGATAATAGTTATTAATACAACTGTTGTGATACAACGGGTAAATCATCACCGACATAATACTTCACAGGTTTTATAATGTACCTCACATTATGTACTGTCTCCGAGACTCATCTGTGAAATCGCAACGCTGATAGTTTTTGAGTAAACCAATGCCATAGATTTCACTGAAAGAAATCAGATACAGCCCTAACACCGCATGCTAAACTAAAATCATGTGACTCCTGTCACTATATTAGTTACATGTCGCGTAGCGTTGGTACTATGCGCTCGTCGGTCTCTTGTTTCAACAGGGTTGATACAGGTAAACACTTATAGGTGGCCAGATACAGCACAGCATACATTGGCTGACTGCCCCTAATGGGCGGAGTCACGCAAGGCACTCGTAGCTACGGTTGGGTAGAATCTCTCGCTACCAGCCGTGGTTAGAGCCATGGTAGGAAGTGACAGGTCGTGGAAAGCAGTGGTCTCCTTCTGTGAGGATAATAGTAATGGTGCAGAAGGAGTTGGCCGGCGACTTTAATCCGCTCCGCCGCAGAAGAGTAGGGCGTAGACAGCTGGCGCACAACCGACGCCTGCCTCCTTAAAAAGGACCTCCGGGTGATAGATACGGGGATTATGTCGCCCGTCGGAGTTAAGTCCTCGACTTGAAAGGCATACCCCGTGTTCCTGGTGTGCCTTCGATGGTGTTTAGGTGGTAACCGCTGGCTGGGTTGCGGTTATGTGCGAAAGCGTTCCCATTACCCGGTCACCAGCGATGAATTGGAACACCTTGGGGTTTTAGTCGATAAGAGTCCGGCATAACAACTGCACGCCCTGTGGTGTAATGGTATCCATGAGGATTTCCGCACGAGAAAAAAAAAAAAAGGTAAACCCTTATGCACTCTTCAACACACACACACACACATTTTAACAGTATTCGGTAATTCGGTTGCAAGTATTATAGAGTGTGGTTACCTCTCTGAAGAGTTTCTGCAAGGAGCTTGGGTTGAGCTGGGTCTTGTCTATGATCTTGATCGCGACCTCCTTCCCTGTGGGGACATGTTTCGCGAGCTTCACCTTCGCGAAGTTGCCCTTACCGATGGTCTTCAGCAGTTTGTACTTGCCTGGAACGATATATCATTTATTAATATTATGTTTTATATCTTGTCAGTACGGCAGGGCCACTTACACTAACTAGATAGAACTACATAATTTAAGGATATCTACAACACAAATGTATGAATAAATTATAAATAAATATACTACGACAATGCACACATCGCCATCTAGCCCCAAAATAAGCGTAGCCTGTGTTATGGGTACTAAGATGACTGTGTAATAAAAAATATTATACAGAACACCCAGACACAGAAAAACATTCATATTCATCACACAAACATTTCCCAGTTGTGGGAATCGAACCCACGGCCTTGGCCTCAGAAAGCAGGGTCGCTGCCCACTGCGCCACTCAGCTGTCAAAGGCTCGGCTGTGAAGGATGACATTAAACATTTTATTATTATTTATTTTTAACGGTGAAGGATAACATGGAGGGGCAAGCCTGAGAGTTCTCCATAATGTTCTGAAAGTCCCTCAAACCGCACTGGGCCAGTGTGGTAGAAGGGTTAGCCCTTCGTATTCAGAGATAACACCCGTGCCCTTTAGTGGGCCGGTAATATATTGATAATGATGACATAAACCTATAATTACCAGATTTGAAATACAGAAATCTAAAGTAATGTTACAAATGCGAAAGTTTGGATGTTTATTCTTGCGGCGTGCACTTCATACATGTACAAAAGCACTGCTTACCCTAAGACTTTCATATTGATCGTTTGGGGGGACAATTGTTTTTTTCTGCTTTATGCCTCCCCTGGGCAAAACCATCGGTATTAACGGGGCACGTAGTATATTTATTCACACTTATTATATCATTACTCTGATCGCAGTAAATGTAGACGGTCGCAGTAGTACAGTGGACGCTGCTGCCCGTTCACGGTTCGATTTCCCTAGTCGTAGTGTAGTACGGGAAGAGTAGGTAGTGGTGACAGCTGTATTCTTATCTGCCGTCACCACACGGTCGATGGCATTAGTAAGAGTGTTTACCAATATGCGGCTCCTCGGATGCCCTGGAACGTGAGGAGACCCTGGCACTGCCGCCGGATGAGCCGCCACCACCCGCGCCAGCCGAGTTCTCCGACGCGCTCTGAAAATACAAAAATAGCACGTCAAGTTTGCTACTAAGTTTGAATTACGTGACTGGTTGGTTGATAAATGCATCATTACTCGGTAAGAGAGTTCTTGAATAATAAAATATAATTTATTTAGATACTAATTTAATTTATATGTTATTTTATAATTGACATTCCATGATTATAAATTTATTATTCCATACAGTAAAATTAATGAAATTTTTATTATATTCAGCCGACATATCTTGATTATTTTGATTTTGTTCATTTTGATGTTTTTTTAGTTATTATATAAATGAATTTGTTTAAATTGAGATTTGCATGTCATATATTATGACTAACTACTAACATGTATAGCGATTTGGATTTAATCATATACACTATAGTTATATATATTATTAAAATTTACATAACATGCTGCATTGTCGTATTAGGATAACTTTTTCCTGTAACGACAAAAATGTAAGATGGGAATAAATAAATAAATAAATGTATACCTACAATTTTTTATGCAAATAAAAGAATTTGAATTTATAAGTTTACACGATTGTTTTGTAGGGCAATAGGAACACGGAAGTTAAGTTAAGCTATGAACCTAATAATGACCATTGAAAAGAGATGGGAAATAGGGAACTAATGCCCGTTTCACCAACTCTTAGGTGATAATTATAAATATTGGTGAACAATGATGTACCTATGCCTAGGAATCTCCTTGGATTAGCCTTTACTTATTTAGGCATTGTTTTGTTCCTCTTTAGTGAAAACGGGCATAAGACTTTGGTTAGACACTTGCGTTGAATGCTGCTCAAAAGTTTAAACAACTATGAGTTGTTTAAAAACCGCGAAAAAGATATTATGTTACTCTAGACCCTATTTCTGACTATTATACCACTGACACGGTTCAGTATAATTTTCTTAATAGTAAATAATGTCAAAAATATAATATTTATTGCGATACTGTGATAAAATACTAATAAATTGGTTATTTTTTTATTAACACTGATATTTCATGATGAGGGTAGAAATAAATTCCACCCTCATCATCTGGATGCCCGGTATTCTTCTACTATTCGAAATACCAGATCATTTCGACCGTGATCATTGTTCTACTTGCAAATTGTGGAACAATCTCCCATCAGATGTGTTTCCTCAAAAATACAATCTACGGTTATTCAAGGGGCGGATAAACAAATTCCTTAAAACAAATTCCTCCTTCCAAATCACTTTACACCAGGTGACCCACTTGCTCGTTTGCGTGCTATTAATATAATAAAAAAAATAAAAAAAATTATCCAAGTGACGGTTATATATCCTGTATACAGATTAAGGTAGTTTCGCTTAAAAACATAGGCTGATTTGTTTAAATATGGTTGTTTGTTGAAATAAATTTCTCGTTACAACAACATAAAATATAGGGTAAAGAATACAAAACAGCGGCAATACAAGGTTGCCAATCTTCAACAAGATTAAATATTCAAAGAAAGCTAAAGGAGGCCGGTCTCTAAACTCGTTTTATCTCTGATAAATAAAAAGAAATGCCGCTGCCTTTTGTATATTGGAAATTATTGAGAAAACGGAAAATTCCGCAATTTCTCTGTAGCCTATTTTGCCTGGACACCTTCTCAAGGAAAATACAAGCACAATTTGGGTAATTAATGTGAAATTGAAAAACAAAAGTTTAATTTTAACATAATATTTCAATATTAGCTGTGGCCCGTGGTTTTATTAGCTCAAAAACTTCTCAATAAAATCAGCTACGTAACCCATTTTATTTTTCAATTGAATGGTAGTTTCAGATAAAATACAAACAAACTGTTCAACTTTCAGATAATAAGTAAAAATCGCAAAGAAAGCGATGCAACTTCTTTCAACATATTTTAACAAACGACTAAGTACCTATGTGCGAATAATATAAAGATGCTCTTGGCACATCAATCCATTTTTTTTTGAAACTTCAATCACGTATACATTGATAATCACGTATGACTTATGCTTGAGACTCCGGGAAGCGTATCGTTAATAAAAAAGGAAAAATACTTTCAATGTACAGAATTTGACCTTCATAAGTATCAAAAAGGCATGCATGCATTTATATGCAAAAACACTTTAAAAAAAAACTGAATAACTTGGGGGCCACATAAATTTATATCATACCCCATGCAGCATTTGAATGGCTTTAGTCCGTCGCCTCCTCCACAATTTTGACAGAAACACTGGCGCCAACAAGGGTAGGACTCGGTGACGCATCGTTTGGGGATTTATTTTGACAGTCCACTAGATCGCACTCGACACTGACACCCCGCTAGCCTGACAGCTAGTAATTAGTAACAAGCCTCGATTGACGCTTGTACAGATTCCGAAAATTTCACTCAGCACTTGGATCCCGCAGCAGATTCAAGTTAACGTGAATTTTTAATTTCAAAGTAGGTATTATTGATTGATTTATAATTTAAAAAGTTATGTCCTATTTATATACTGGTTATAGGCATAGTGTTCATTATTTATTAGATAGATGCAGTGGCGTGCATAGCGGGTACATACCCATGTATGCACAGGATATGCAGATGATATAAAATATAGAAAATCTTCAGTAAGAGTAAATAAAAAACTTAATGATAGGCATTGTAAGAGTAAAGAAATGTATAAAAAGCCTACCCCTAAGTATTATGTATTTATAACTCGTACTGGATATTTTCTTCATTTAGTATCATCTGCATACCCTGTGCATACCCTCTATGCATGCAAACAAAAACACGCCCTACAAATTTCCGTCCTGCGCTGTGATTGGCGCAGTTTGCAGCGACCCTGCTTTCTGAGTCCAAGGCCGTGGGTTGGATTCCCACTACTGGAAAACGTTTGTGTGATAAGCATGAATGTTTTTCAGTGTCTGGATGTTTATATGTATATTATAAGTATTTATGTATATTATTCATAAAAATGTTCATGAGCCATCTTAGTACCCATAACACAAGCTACGCTTACTTAGGCTAGATGGCGATGTGTGTATTGTCGTGGTATATTTATTATTATTATTATTATTATTAATATCACCCCAAGGCTTAGGTGTTGTTCCGGTTTTTACGAACCATTACAAAGAGTAGTTAGTTTGGCTGCTTTTTAGCGCGAGTCTGAACCTATTGCGATTTTCTTTTTATTTTACACAAGGGCTACCTCGACTGGAATCTTACCTAAGTGATGATGCAGTCAGATCGTAGCGGGCAAACCTATTAGGGAGTACGGTAGTAATACCCCTAATCGTTTTCTACGCGACATAGCACCGGAACAATAAATCGCTTAGCGGCACGTCTTTGCCGGTGGGTAACTAGCCACTCCCAAAGCCTCACACCAGACCAGACATCAGATATAATTTAGAAATTATAAATTCCCAAATTGCTCCTGCCTCCCATAATCACCACACTGGCAAGACGGTACTCGCAGTACATGCTAGTAATACCACAGAGGACGCTGATGTCCGTTCTCCGTTTAATTCCGTAAGTCGCCTCGTACGAGACCCCCGGGAAGAGGCGTGGTGGTGACAACTGTATTCTGGTCACCGCACGGCACTTCAGTACAGAGAGTATCTACTAATTTTTAAATATTATTGTATTCTCGATGTAAGTGAACTATTTTGTTCTTTTTCAGAAATAAATGTCTCTGAGCCGAGAGTGCCTAGTGTGAGATTCTCTACCGAAAGCTAACTACGTTTTATATGGCATTGATTAACGACGTTTTTTTTTTGGTATTGGTCCACCAATCTACACTAACCCCTTAACCCCTTGTTATTGTGGGAGGAGTGAGACCAGTGCTCTGCAGTGGGCCGGTAATGGGTTGACATGATGATATGGTATTGAAATGGCGACATCTAGTTAAAATACTTGGGAACCGTACTGTCACAAGATGGCGTTTTTTCGATACCAATTAAATCTTAGTAAACCGGAGTACAAAATCACAGCTGGCACGGGTAAATATTAATACGTTATATTAGGAAAATTTGTCTGAAGTTTCTATTCAGCATTCTGTTTAGGTGATACGAAATATACAATTTTAATTGCGACGTAATTACAAACTCCCCGGCTTCGGAACGACAGTAATTAACTACTCCTTTAGAATTATGAGAATTTAATTAGAAGCCACTCACTCCTCCGCTTTGCTTAATTTGTATAATAAAAGGTTGTTGAAATTAATGTTGCCATGACTAGAGATTAGTTAATTAATTAATTTTAATCAAAACAATTATTGTTGTAAACTATATTAAAGTATTTTTAGATTGTATAGGAGTATTTATAAATATGGCAAAATGCTCTAATCAGATCGGGCTTAAAATACCTGGGTATTGGTTTTTTTTTTGTCTCAAACCATTATTAAAACACTAATACCCGGGGTTATAAAATTGGTCTTGTCCACGTGCCTCGTAATTATATAGAAAGAGAGTCAGTTTTTATTTTGGATATCAATCAAGAGGTTAAAATCCGGGTTGAAAATTTGAAACACTTTGGAAGTTTCTAAACCAGCGAGATTAATTTCGATGAATAGTTTTAAATAAAAAAAGCAACTGCAAAGGATGCCCAGAGTAGAAGATGAACATTTAACTAAACAGAAAATTCACAAAGTCAAGCAGTTTTTGTAATCGTCGAATAATCGAAATAGTAATAGAAAATATTAAAAAAAAAAAACACATCGCGTTACACAATTTTAAACCGAAGCCACACATCAACAAAAAAATACACTGTGTTATGTTTTTCTTACTGAATTGGCTCATATTAATAAATAATCGATAACACTAATTATTAAGTATCACAAAACACAAAAGCCAACGTTCAACACAGATGTCAGCTCGATAAACTTCAACACCAATCAACAGAGCGTCCGTACTGATGACACGAAACACTATCATAATAGCGACTGTGCTCACTACATCGAACTAAGAAAACACACACAATACTCATGTTTGAGATAGCAATAACTACAACTATCTAATAATATGTAGAATCAGTCGATAAGGTATGCGGCAAAGGTAGAGAAAACTTGCTGGCAAAGAAAGAAAAGAAGACATTTCAGATTATCTATGCTTTTTTTTTTACTACAAATTATCTCTCGACTAACGGCTCTTGGTAGGTGACGATGCACACCCCTAGTCGGTTTCTACATGGTATCCAAAATGCTTCATCGCTTGGCGGCAAGGCGTTGTCCGTGATAACTAGTCTTGAAAAAAATGTTGCTGGCCAAATCCTCCCAACCTACCAATGAGGAAGTCTTGCGACGAGTGTGTTGTCAGCGCGAACTTTGGAAGACCGTCAAAAAGAAAAGAGTTGCTTATATAGGGCATGTGCTTCGGCATGACAGATACACACATAATGATGGGCAAAGTTGCTGGAGAGAGACTCATCGGTTGCAAGAAGAAGTCTTGGTTGCGCAACATTAGAGAGTGGACTGGGATCCCGAGTGCCTCCCAGCTGTTTAGCCCTGCGAGAGAAAAGGAGAATTAACAAAAATTGACGGACAACTTTCACTAGTCGGAGTCGGCACCTTAAGTAGAAGAAGAACCTTAAAGGAAAGGAAAACTTTGGTACCTATTGTAATAATTTAAGACAGTTTACAAAAAGCGTTATATTTATCTATTGTTAGTAAATTTACTTGTTGTTTGAACCTAATATTGGAAAACTCTTAACATGTGAGGATTTAATGTTCCAAGGCATGGAAAAACTGCGGGTCACAGATGGTTTGGTTGGAAGTCGCATTTTCTTTTTTTATAGAGACACAAATAAAAAAAGTTGTTTATATATTATGGTACCTCTCAAAATTTTCACTATTCAAAGGCATTGAAATTTTACAATAGAAAACATCACACAGACACATCTCCACTTTATAAATATTAGAGTGCAATTGAGACAGTATCAACCTTTACTTTGGGTAAAGGTTAATACTGACTTGATAATTTTTCGCACATAACGAGACATAAAAATGGAGAAAATAAATATAAAATAAAAAAAAAGACTTGTCAGTTTTATCCGATACTACATCTACTAAACTACTCTATGATTATGAAATTCAATAAAGTCATACCAGCGTCTGTACTCATGACATGTCACAGATACGTGCTGTAATCGGGCCGTGAGATAAGAAATAATAATTGACACGGTTTAATATTTTATTGCCATTGTTTAAGCATTATACCTACCTATATAAGTTAGTTGCACACTCTCTATAAAATTGATTACGCAGATAGTTCTTAAATAACAATTGTGTAATGTTATGACGGATAAACAATTTGTTTTCAAGGTCTTAAGCGTTATTTTACACTAGCTGCGCCCCGTCACTTTATTACTGCCGCCTCATGACCGTATCTAAAATGATGAAATTATTATATGTAGTAAGGAAGACACTAAAGTTACATAAACTAATGAATTGGTTATTAAGAAAGAGCGTAAAAAGAAACAGGAATTGATTTTTTTACAGGACTTTTTCTTAGCGAAATCATCTATAATATCATCACAGTTTATGGTGTTCATTATCACTGCTTGCATCTTGAGAAGAGCTAAAGTATTCATTACCCACAGTAAATTATAATCATAGTGTCAACTGGACACAGGTCTTTTGTAGTGAGTTCCAAATACCACTTTCTTATGCCGCCTGGGTACAGTTACTGCTACCTGCGACTCGCTTGATGACGTCCGTCCACCACTACGGGGTCTACCAACGCTGCGCTTCCCATTCGTCGTAAAATTCAAGTTTTCAGAAATCGCACGGGACACATGATTTTTTTTTCCGGACAAATATTAGTCTATATGTTACAATTTGGCGTCATATGTTATATTATAAATTTGCTGACCCGCGCAACTTCGTTTGCACTGAATCGGTTATTCAATATTTAATATCTTAAAAAAATCTTGAAACGAATTGCAGAGCTACCTACCAGGTCCAGTTTTATTTCCAAACAACGTTATTCGCGGGCGGCCCGCTGCATTTTTCTTGCTCTTTGCGTTTCTATACCCGTCGCAACTTCTGAGCGATAGGTTCAATTTGAATAATTTAAAAAGGACTTTGCAGGTATATAATAAATATTAATATTTATACAACTATTTATTTGGATAAGGATTAATATCATGATAGGAATTTCAACATCTTACGATTATACCCGTGTTTTGAAAGAAAAATTATGTTATATTATAGATAACGTTATACAGAAATTGTCCGTTCGTTGCGGGTTATAATTGCTTACTTTTAATATTATATATGCTAAAGTATGTTTGTTTGTTTTTCCTTCCTACAGGCCCTAACTGATCTACCCGATTTTTGGCATAGAATTAGTTGCAACGACGGAGAATAATAAGGGCTACCTTTTAATCCCAAGAAAACAAACAAACGGTTCCCGAGGGATTTGTAAAGAACTGTAATAAACACGGACGAAGGCCACGGAGAAGCCAAGGCCAGCTAGCAGCATATAAACTTCCACAAAGTAGCTAGTCGCCTGTTTCTATTATAGGTTTTCCGTAACAAAAAAAATCGATTTCAACAATCATCAATTTACAGATGTTCAAACAAAAGCACAAGAGCACGCGACCACTAATTCGCCGGCCACTAACGGAATCGAGAATCGATATGGTTTTATAAATAAACGGGGCCCCCATTAGCGTCATAGAAAGCGAGCTAACGTCACACGTCCATGACATATTATCATCGATATATCGTCGAATGAATTAGTCAAGAGCAATGAATGAGCTTATCGCCGTATGCCGTATGGTGACGGCAGACCATAATACAGTTGTCACCACCCCTCCTCTATCCTCTATATGTCGTACGACGCGACTAATGAAATCATCATCATCACATTACCGGCCCACTACAGAGCACGGGTCTCCTCCCACAATGAGAAGGCGTAAAGGCCCACCACGCTGGCCCCGTGCGTATTGGTGGACTCGACACACCTTTGAGAACATTACGTAGAACTCTCAGGCATGCAGGTTTCCGCGCGATGTATTCCTTCACCGTTGAAACAAGTGATATTTTAATTACTTAATACGCTATGTGCGTATAACCTTAGAAAAGTTAAGAGGTGCGTGCTGGGATTCAAACTCGGCTGCCCGAAAGTTAAGTTGCCCTTCAATCCAATGCGCTATCACCGCTTTGACTAATGGAATATAAGAGAGAAATGACAGCAGCGTTGTCTGTGCAACTATTACCATCTACTGCGATCACCAACCCATTTGCCTGGCGTGGTAATTTAGGGCAAACCCTCCCCTTGGGAGAGGCCCCAAGAATATTGACATACGTAACATATCAAACCAATGGTCGACAGACACAACTTTAAAAAGTCTGTCTACTTTATTTACCTAAAGCACTTTTGAAACATTAATACAAAATAGTATCGAAAAGAAGGCAAGACAGCAGTTGCTCTTATCCAACGTCAACATATTAGGATTTTTTTTATCTTATGTTAATATCTTATGTAAAGCGGAGCGAATGCAAGCGGTATCATTAAGAAAATCATCTAATCATTATTTATTTTCCACAGATGCAAATAGAAATTTTTCAAAAAAAAAAACCAACTTTTCGACAAAAATGTTGTACCAACTGAAAAGTAAATAACAAGTTTGTGTAAATACTATCATCGCATCAACCCATTACCGACCCACCACGGGGCACGGGTCTCCTCCGACAATGAGAAGGGGGTTAAGGCCGCAGTCCACCACGCTGGCCCAGTGCGGTTAGGTGGACTACTAACTTTGCTCATGTGCCTGCAAACACACCGTCAACCGTGCTCGTCAGACCGTAACAAAGCAATATTGACCACAACTAATGAATAATAAGGTATTTTCCTAAGTATAGCTGTGCATAAAAAAACTGGTATCTAGAAAATAAATAGAAGCTGAAAGCGAAGAGACGCGCCAGCCTATCGGGAAAACTGAGTGACTTTAGAGTTAGACACACTTTAAAACTCCTTTGTGCTCATGTCTCCTTTTACAACGCCCCGTCTAGTGAACGCGCGTGTTAAATTGGACTCCTGATTTTCAGACACCCGGGTCGGAATTGATATTTGCCAACCCTAATAACCAAGCAATTTTCGTCCCAAACGAACCGAAACCGATCAAACCCTCAACCTCTCCAATTAAAGTACCACTAGGAAAACCAACCAGGGCATTTTGCTTAGGATTATTGCTAAACAAAACATTCAAAGTCATTTTCTCAATCATAATTGGAAGTTTGAGCATTATTTTGACAACCTTCTACGAGATAAATTGAAATCGCTATAGGTACTGGCCGACAAAAGTCGTGGTTTCGCGGGCAAATAAATTCATAGTAAACTCATATCTGGCGTGTACCTAATTTAAAAATGGAACGACGATCTTTTACTCCGAAACATGGCAACCAAGGTAATATATTAAGGGTTTTATTTAAATATCGAACTGGCTTACAAATTGAAAGATGTTTATCGATAGAGTCCACTTTAAATTTCAAAATATGTACATTCGACAATTGAATCTATATAAAAGAAAGTTATGTTAGTTACACCATAACTCAAGAACGGCTGGACCAATTTTTATATTTGATTTTTGGATTTCTCTTAGACCGGAATAGGATAATAATGATTAAAATATAACATCCATAAAAAAAAAAAATTCGCGGTACGAAGTTCGCCGGGACAGCTAGTTTTTTAACACAAAGTTTGTGTAAGGTTCTACTTAGTTTCAAATAAGCGGAATACTATACTATTTTAAGAGAAAAATACTATACTTGCCTTGGCCACAATTAGGCATTGCACTTTGACTTATGCATGTGGCTTCGCCGTAGGCCCTCATTTACCCGTTCGTCCATCAATACCTATTATGCTGATCGCTGCAGTAATGTATTATAAAAACTGCCTGGATTCAGAACAATTCAATAGGAATGTCATTGTGGTTTTTTATCATCGGCCTATTAAATAAAGATTAAAAAAAATAAAAAAACACGCGCGGCCCAACGCGTCTGTTTATACAGGATAATTGCAGATTTGTTAAGACGATAGGTTTCGTTTTCCTATAGTCTTGATTATATGTTTGTTACGACATCACATTACAAATCTTTGAATTTCATTGTATTTTTTCTGTTTTAAAAATAATTCATTCATTCATAATAATTCATTCATTATTAATAAATATTTAAACATTTCTCTTGAATCACTATAACTATTGATGAAATTCGCATTGAAGTCCTTTGCGACATTTAAAAGAGGTAAGCGTACAAACAGTGAGAGCGACTTTTTTGTATATTATGTAAAGTCTTGATAATATGTTTGTTACGACATAACATTACAAATATTTGAATTTCTTTGATGTTCCCTGCAATAATATGAATGATTCATCATCATCACATCAACCGATAGACGTCCACTGCTGGACATAGGTCTTTTGTAGGGAGTTCCAAGTTCCACGATTCTGAGCCGCTTGGATCCAACGGCTACCTGCGACGCGCTTAATGTCGTCTGTCCACCTCGTTGGGGGTCGACCAACGCTGCGCTTACCAGTACGGGGCTGCCATTCCAGCACCTTGGGACCCCAACGTCCATCCTTTCTCCGAACTATGTGCCCGGCCCATTGCCACTTAAGCTTCGCGACTCGTTGAGCTATGTCGGTAACTTTGGTTCTTCTTGGTATATGAATGATTACTACATATTAATCCTTCTTAAATAAAATCCATTGCAAAGTCTAAAAGATCTAAGCGTACAAATAGCGAGAGCGACTTTGATTTATACCATGTAATGATAAAGATAATATATGCAAGCTCTCAAAAGACGCGATCATGGTGTATCAAAGACTCTGCCGATGTCAGATAACCGCTCAAGCGTTTGATCGGCCGAGAGCCTTTCTTGAGAGGCATTGTTTGTTACGTGCCTCAGTTCAGTAGCTTGTCATAATATCATCAATACACTGCGGGCGTTATTAATAAATGTGGCGTAACGTCGGAATTGCTTCAGCACGGCTGGCACGGGCAGGAGACAAAAGTGATATCTCCTATTATATCCAGCGATCCTGCCAAAGCGCGACAACAGGAATTAGGAGACTGGAGAAGTTCACCAGCGTTTATAATTCGTCATCATCATCAAACCGTTACCAGCCACAGCACTACAGAGTAGTCCACGACGGTGGCCCAGTGCGAATTGGTGGACTTTATGTAAACTCTCAGGCATGCAGGTTTCCTCACTATGTTTTCCTTCAATGTTGAAGCAAGTGATATTTTAATTACTTGAAACGTACACAACTTACAGAGGGTAACAGAAAAGTTTGAGGTGCGTCCTGGGATTCGAACTCGGTTCCCCGAAACTAAAGTCGAGCTCCTATGCGTGCTATCACCGTTGATTATTACACGTATATTATCTTTGAGAGTTGATTACGCTGTAACCGAATATTTTGTCCTTTCTCCTTTGAAAAGAGTCTCACTCCATGGCTAGTTACCATTTTACGAAAAAAACGTACGATGCCGTGTAGAAACCTTGTAGTTATGAAGCGGTTTGTCACATTTCAACTGACAGCACCTTACTAATGCGTAAGAGAGTGAAAAATACTGCGTAACAATTTTTTTTAATAATTCACCCACCGGTTACTTCTATGGGCTCCGAGTACCGCATTTCGAAATCTTATTTTATAATTTTTTCCGTAGTAATAATTGACGGCCCAACCTCATGGTAACTGGAAAACCGTCGCATATAATCAGAGCAACACTACAGGCAAGCAAGAAACACGACCTACAAAGTGCCGCTATTAGGCCATCAACCTAAAGCGTAGGGTATTATGAAAATTAAGCCTAATTTGCTATACTCCGTCAAAAGCAACAGAACCTGTATGGTGTAATTTATAATTTCTTCAATCCCTTTACTCCACACGTAACAGATCCTCGGCAATATACCATCTACGCACGCTTCGCTCCGAAACCGGAGCATCCTCAGGAGATGTTGACGTTACAATGAATAATTTTTAAGACCTTAGATTGAAGAAATTATAAATTACACCATACAGATTCTCCTGCTTTTCGCGGAGTATAGCAAATTTTTATAATATGTCGTGGAATTCCGAAAAGTAACGCCTACTTATATCCAATTTTTAAAGCGTAGGGGTTTTGTTACACCGGCAACCACTCCCTTCAGGCCAGAACATAGTAATACTGGTGGCGGAAAAGGTCTTAATATCATCATCAGCACTTCAACCGATTGACGTCCACTGCTGGGCGTAGCTCTTTTGTAGGGAGTTTCAAAATCCACGACACTGGGCCGCTTGTTCCCAGCGGCTCCCAGCGACTCGCTCGATGTAATCCGTCCACCTCGTTGTGGCTCGAACAATTAAAAAAACTACGTTAGTAAATAAGGCCACCGGAGTCAGGCCATTAACATCTTCGTATAAAATTTTACCCTGTAAGATTTTGTACTATCGTTTATTTAAATGTGTTAATTAGTAACGCGATTGACACAGTATTATGTATCGATATATCGACGCGCGATGCAGCACTGGCATCCGAGCCTCGGGGGCGGACGAGGGCGGACGGGGGCGGACCGGGACGCTAAAATAAGCCCGGGGCCAATGAAGCTTGTAATGCTTACTCCTGCGGGCGTGAAATATGCGAGCCTCTACTAGGTTATAATGAAAAAATAAGGTAAACTGCTATTGCTGCTACGGTTATTTTGGAACTAACAATGCCGAAGTTTAAACAATGTGAAAACGTGACACCTACAAATAATGTTAGTCATATACCAAATGGTTAGCTTAAACGCGTGTCCTTTAACTAGAAGTATACTATACTATATATACTACGACAATAGACACATCGCCATCTAGCCCCAAAGTAAGCGAAGCTTGTGTTATCGGTGCTAAGATAGCTGATGAATATTTTAATGAATATAATACACATAAATACTTATAATACACAGATAAACACCCAGACACTGAAAAACATCCATGTTCATCACACAAACACTTTCCAGTTGTGGGAATCGAACCCACGGCTTTGGACTCAGGGAAAGCAGGGTCGCTGCCCACTGCGCCAACCGGCTGTCATAAGTAAAAATAAATATTAAAATTAAAATTTTTTTTCAATATAGTTTACATTATTCAACTAGTCAAACCCTTACATTCGATACCCATAACAAAGGAGTAGTGGAAAAAATCTTCGATTTGAAATTTGTCATACCTATTCAGTCTAAAAAGCCTTTGCATTTAATACCAATAATGAGGTAGTTGTAAAAAATATGGATGATCCGACATCGTGTGGCAGCGGCCATCTTGGATTCGAAATTGACATTGTGAATAGTACCTACTCCACTAGTCAATCCGTTTTGTCCCGTCATTTTTGCGTCGGGAGTTAAAAGCACATTTATTACGTGTGAAATTAAAACACCGTTGATACCCAATTTTTTTAAATTACCATGTTGGTAACTAAGTTACCATTGGTACTGTAAAAATTCAAATTCCCATAGGTAAAAATGAAAAATCGACCTTCATTTACGTCATAACAAAACGAACTAATTGACCTAATTTTTTCTTATTTTTTTTGTTGAAAGGACGGAGTTTAACACATTTTACAGGATCATTCTTATTTTTACAAATATAATAAATATCTTCCTTCCTTCACTTTCCGCGGTGAATTAGTCTGTACAACACCTTGTTATATTTTTTTGCCATTACGTTGATAGACTAATTCAGCGCGGGTAAAACCGCGTGGCGCAGCTAGTTTAACGATACACTTCAGTCTTGTTGTGAGACTCAAACGACGCAAAGATACCCCAGTCATCATAATTGTATATCATGTACTTTCGCAAAACACTCGCTTTTATCTTGTACCAACTCGAGATTACCTTAACTGTTTCGAGCTTACCTTAGGGAAGCCGTTGAATAGCTCTACCCTAGCGCATCTACAGAGTTAAATTTAATATTTTACCTTACAGTACTCATGTTTAAAGGTATTGATCAATTGTGATATCTTCGGCTCGCGGCTTACCTGTAACAAAGGAATAATGGTTCACATTAATATTGACAACGAAACAGTAGCGGTAGAGCTTTTTGTTACAGAGCTCGTCCGGGGAAGTACTACTACAAGCATTGTTGTGTTTCAGCCTGAAGAATGTTGTTGCCAGCAGTAGCGTGCATAGAGGTTATGCACACGGTATGCAGATGGTATATAATGAAGAAAATCACCAGTACGAGTTATAAATACTCAGGGGTAGGCTCTTTATAACTCTTACAATGCCTATCCTCAAGTTTTGTATAACTCATACAGGAGATTTTCTTCATTATATTACTACTGGCACATGAGACCTAACACCTCAGGTTAATTGACACAAGCGTGAACTTTGCAGGACGTATTCCTTGAGCCTAAGAAATTTGGCTATTTGCAAGTGATGGTCTTCCACGTATAATAAATAATAATAATAATAATGGTCTTCTCGCGAAAAGCTTCGACCAACATCTTAAGAAGCTTTCGCTTGGTTGTTGGATCAAGGGTCGGATATAGAAGGTCCTTGAAACGGCGCGTATTGTGAGGAGGTTCCTCACTCTGGAGCCTTGACCGCCGGTTGCTTGGGCATTCAAAAGCCCCGCAAGCGGAGGGTGTTTTTTTTTTTCTTATAAATTTTTAATAGTGTTTTTTTAATTTTTGTAAGCATTGTTAAGAATAAAAAAAAAATTAAAATGAAAATCAATAAATGATAGAACAATTATAAATATACTACGACAATACACAACATCGCCATCTAGCCCCATTTATCTCTATGTGTTGTGTCTTATTCATAAATAAATAAATAAATAGTTAAGACCCAGTTGCATGTATCGTGGTCACGACGGGACTCAGTCAGTGACCAGTATGTACCCGTTGAACTAAATTTAAGAAATGTTGATTTGATTAACAACGAAAATCATAGTTTCAAATCTTTAATTTATTACTACTTTGGGATTGAATAAATAAAGTAATATATGTACTGATTTATTTTTCAACGATCTGATAAATTTTGAACGCTCATTACTCCGAAAGGTTAGATTTGCGTGGCGAGGATCAAACTCGTTCCCCCTCATAAGGAAACCAGGATTTACCTCACCTCACCTCAGGCTCACCGTTCTATCTAAAGTGCCTTTACAACAGTATAATTTTGACTCTTTAATTCAGTTTGAAAGCTAGACGAAACACAAAAGCTTTAAGACCGTGTGCTTACAACCGACCATATATTTTTGCAACAATGACAAATTACACACTCGTGTGTTTAAGGGCTGCCAGTTCCCGCACGACTTACTTTCTATTAAAGTATTGTATCCACTTTATTTCGACAATATACTTCATAATACTATATTTATAAAAATATGTTTTTTTTACTTTCATTTTAGATACGTATGAAAATTAAAAAATATTTATTAACAAAATAATATTTTAAGATTCGATGTTTCCGATGGTACCCACACTAGGTATGTTCATGTTTCGTGGGTGCCTTAAGTAGGTATAGTTTTTAATCAATTTGCACATAATAAAAATTGCTTGAATAACTAACTCCTGTATATATATATGTATTACGGTGTTATTTCTTTACTTACTAATAGTCTACATACATACAATTTCATCAAAATTAGAAGTCGATGTAGTATGACGAGCTTTTACGAGTGTTAATTGTAACTTATGCAAATTCTGATAAACTCCTTTGTAAATGAAGTTCAAAATAAATTACCGATATTATCTATGTTATCTTGTCTTATTTTGGCATCGCTCATACGAGGACCTTAGCTTAATTTGCATAGAACTTTGGTCCCACCGGTTCCGTGTCGTTTTAGCATTTAAAAATAAATTATTATTAAAAAAGTAAAATTTTTTTTTTTTTTTTGTCTTTTTTTTTTATAAATATTTAATAGTGTTTTTTGTTTTTGTAATAATTGTTGAGAATTAAAAAAAATGGAAATCAATAAATGACAGAAAAAAAAAATTATAGATTAAAGTGTAAGTGAAATAACTTTAATACAAATCGAAAATCTACAAGTTTTGTATTCAACAACCGTACTTTTATAGTGACAACCCTAAATCCGTACAATATTGTACACGTCCACTACACTATTGTCCCACGTGTGCATTGTCGACAGCCCTAGAAGGAAGTTCACAAATTGCTGTACATGCGTTCAAAGCGAGTTAAACATAAATACACGGCGCATTTGCATGGGTTAACAAGGCCCTTCTGTAATGCACAGCCTAGACTGTACTGTCACTTAAAACTATTAGCGAAGTCTTTTCGCAATATTGTTAGTGAAACCTCCATGTAACATCTGTACCCCTAGTAAAGTATTTTACCTTGCGACTCTTTTCGAGCATTGAAATCTTAATATATATAAATCTCCAGTCACGATGTTTGTCCCCGATGGACTCCTAAACGACTTAACCGATTTTAGCTTAGATCTTTATTTATAGTCGCAATTTTATTTAATTGCAAATTATTTGTCTATAATTAATTGACAGTCACAATTTATATATATATATACTACTATAATCATTTAAGGCTTAGCGATACTGAATACTTTAAAAACAAAATCTAACGCAGACGAAGTCGCGGGCAACAGCTAGTACTAATATAAAATGAAAAGGAATGGCGAACCCGCACCAGTAAACGTTGCTTGGGCCTTAGCGAGGTGGACAGATGACATCGAAAGAGCCGCTGAGAGCCGCTGGAAGCAAGCAGCCCAGGACCTAACATATCTATTTTATATGTAGCGTTATAGTATGTAGTTTATTATTATTATATATATGAACAATATGTTTTATATTTAATAATTATATGTTTAGTATTAAATTTTATAGCTTGCAATATTCTTATTTAGGTATAAATTTTTATTGCCGCACCAACACGTTACTTATATTATAAGAACTACTTTCGCCAAAGGGAGAGATCGCTATAGCGATAAGACCGCCTTTGCACACCTAAACTAGTTTTTTTATTACTTTATTTTTTTCTGTGTTTCTCTTTGTACTTTGTTTTTGTGTGCAATAAATTATGTAATAATAATAACGATAATCTGGTGAAAGCTGAAAAGGAAAAAGTATCTAAATACTTGGACCTTGCTCACGAGATAACCGCCATGTGGAATGTTGAGTCGACCGTTGTTGTTCCGATCGTCGTTTCAGTCAATGGTCTTCTCGCGAAAAGCTTCGACCAACATCTTAAGAAGCTCTCGCTTGGTTATTGGATCAAGGGTCGGATATATATATAATCATTACAATCCATTTTACCTCGACGCAATATTATTTCGATATTCGATTAAGATTGTATACGGATGTCACACTTAGGGAATCTCATGCGGACATTCTAAATATCACCTCGATAAATATGTTTACAATATTTAATTTCAAAATTTAAAAAAGCACCGTCACAATATAATGTGGTAAAAGATTAATTCGTTAGGTTACCTACCAGCCATCACTCCCCTTTTGCTCATCAATCTAGGGCATCGATGATTGTATGGCGGCGGCCATTTTGGACCGATTTTCATCAAACATAGCTAAGAACACTCCCGACTAATTCACCTCTCAAACAAAAACACACAATCGGTTCATCCGTTCGCGAGCTAAGAAGCGACGGACAGACACACCAAACTTATAAAACCCTGTCGTTTTTGCGTCGGGGGTTAAAAAATAGGATTATAAATAGAATGGATTTACCCGATAACTAAATAAATTCTACGCAGTAACAAGACTCACTGCTAGAGGTATAAGGATACGGTAAATTAAACCCGACTTCAGGATGGGCGGTCCCTGAATAATGGAAACCAATTTGGAGGTCGTTCAACCTTCCCAAACGTTTTACTCGCGAGAAAACTGACAAGTACGGTTTAAGAGTACATACCTACCAACCGAGAAATGTAAGGTTATTTTCGAAGTTTTGGAATTTCGAAGAAAAGGACTTCTCTTAGCTTCTCAACACTTTAACCAGTACTTTAAAATTCAAAATAATCTTAAGCTAAAATAATAAGCCATAATTACCGCAGTATTATCTACATATAAGGCGTATTCATAAAGTTTATGAAACACCTATAAATATACTCTGATGTTATATATCTGTACGGCAAAAGTCATCAAAATTCAAAATAGGTCGTGTATAATAATAAAAGCATTGAATAAATGAATATGTATTTAATTGGAACGATTGTTGGATGATATTTTATGAAATCCCGCTAACAATCTGTGTTTACACAGATTATTTTCAAGGATTCATGCTATTTATATGCAAAATATCGCCAAGATCGTTTTAGCTGAGCAGCTTTTTAAAATCAAACATACAAAAAAATCCTATGCCTATATCTGTAACATGAGCAGGAGAAAGAGATCTCAAGGATCTTCGCAGTGTTCGAGTTGAGCATAAGAAACACACAAATTTAACAACAGACATACTCCCGGACGTATCTGTTATATTATATTATAATATATTGTCATCCTCATGACCTCGATATTTTTGGCCACCTCTCCCAACCACAGTGGTGATTCCCGAGACGAGTGAAATTTGGGAAGAGAAAATGCAGACTAATAAGACCACAGCGCTTAACATTGCGCCAGGGATTTTTTTTTTGGATATTATCCATACGATCTCCCTGACGCAATCTTAATATGGAATATGTTAAAATAAAAACGTGACCGACGCGTCCATCTATCTATCTATCTTGTAATGAGACCCACTTCAGCGGATGCACTTTGACCCTACAGGATCATTTGTGCTCGCCCCGTCCTTGTATCCCCTCACCCTAAATAGCTTCAAATATCCACTCTAAGAGTTTGAATGAAGCTTTTAGGTTTGAGGCACAGTAATCCTCTGGTTGTGGATAGGCCATTCCCAAGAGGTTCAACCGCTTTCTAGCCAATCCGTCGCATTCACAAAGCAAATGCTCCATGCACTCGACGTCCTCATTGCAGGCCCTACATGTAGGGTCATCAATTATGCCCATTTTGAGCAGCATGGACCCTGTGCCAAAGTGTCCTGTTATGGCCGCTATGGCGTATCTTGCCTGTCTCCTACTCAGTCTGTTAATCTTATTTGGAAAACAAGCTCCAGTTGCGTCCAAGAATTTCTTGGAATGCCTTCTAATTTGTCCCATTCTGCCGCAGACCGACGCGACCATACTACCAGCTAGCTTTTCTGATTGTGGGTATAGCAGGAAGCTTTTACGAGAACATTTTTTCAAACACTCCAGGTTCCGGAAATATGGGGAAACATAAATTTCCAAGCGGACTTAGCTGCGAATACGTCAGCAAATAACCAATAAATTATTTTATAACCGAGCGAATACGCAGGTGTGGTAAAATACCTTTTAATAAATACCACACCGCACCTGAGTTACGGTTCGGGGTTCAAGGTAAATAGGCGTATACGTTTAGAATTGTTGCTTAATTGAGGCCCAACGAACCGGCGTTATATTGCAGCACATTCATAATCCCGCCTTGCTCTGGAGGAAACGTTAATTTTAAAGCGGATAATTTGGTAGTGAGCCAGGGCAAGTTTCGGTCTGAAGAATGCAGTTTGCCAACTGCGATCCGTACAGATTTATTGAAAGTTTCCAGATATCTTTATCCACCTAGTCTACCTAACGGCTGCGTATGCTGGTACGGGGTCTGCCACGCCGTCTTCTCGGGCCATCCTCAGCGCCCTGTGCCTCACCCATTACTAAGCTTTGTCAGTAACACAGGTTTCTATTCAGTGTCCCCTCATTTCTGATTCGAACAAGTAAATTTTTTGTTACTATAAATAGATCACTAACACTCTGTATACAACAGACACATTCTGGTGCTGGCATGAGTCAATCAACCTGAGACGTAGGTATCAAACCTCATCATCATGTCAACCCATTATCGGCCCACTACACGACACGGGTATCCCACCCACAGTGAGAAAGGTTACGGCCGTAGTTCACCACCCAGTGCGTCTAGGTTAACTCCACACATGTATTATGAAAATTAAGCTTAATTTGCTATACTCCACGAAAAGCAGGAGAATCTGTATGGTGTAATTTATAATATCTTCAATCCTCTCCACACCAAACAGATCTTCAACAATGTACCCGCAACGCACGTTTCGCTCCGAAACCGGAGCATCCTCAGCCGATGTTGACTTCACAATGAATAATTGTTAAGATACACACACCTTTAGGAACATTACGGAGAACTCTCAAGCATGCAGTCGTTTTCCTTCACCGTGGAAGCAAGTGATATTTTAATTGATTTAAGTAAACTTAGAGGTGCGTGCTGGGATTCGTCCCCGCCGAAGGTGAAATCGACGTCCTATCCACTGTGCTATCACCGCTTCTGTTAACATCATGCGTCTGCTATTACACCGGCAATCAATGCCTTCAGACCACCGCAATGCTGCTTGGCGGAAGAGATAAGCCTGGCTGGTATGGTTAGTAGTTCCCCGGATGATCTCTGTCACAAAAAGCGCTATTACTACTAAAATTGTATCAGAGAAGTTAACTGATTTGAAGCCACTTTACATGGAGTAAACAACGTATTGTAGAATCAAGCCGTCGCGTAGAGCGGAAACACCGCTGCGCCGGTGGTTGGAAAAATAAACACGGCGTGGAAACGAGAAAATGGGTCACCGGGGGCTCGTTCAATTCACATTAGGCCACGGCTTCGGCGATTTGTACCTCAAGAGGTTTACTTCAAATTTCCTCGTTGCTTTACTAGCGCGGCTAGCATGGGTAGGACACATTTTTCACAGGGATAGACTTCTCCCTGTTCACCGTTACAGTACTTTTTTTTTTTTTTTTTAATGTTTGCAATCACACCTGATGCAGCATAAGGTGGAGCGCGCTTGCCTAGAAGATGCCTATTCACTCTTGATTTGAAGGTACTCATATTGTAGGCACTGGGGAAGATGAAAGCTGGGAGGGCATTCCAGATCCTAGCGGTGCGGATCAGAAACGAAGATGCGAAGCGCTTCGTACGCGTCCGCGGTATATCGACCACGTAGGGATACAGATCCTTACGGTGCCTCGCGGTTGCTAGTTCGCGGTTGCTTGTTGTCAGTGGATATAATCGGGAGATGTAATTATGACCTTCTGCGCGGCTAGCATAGGCAGGAGACAATATATCCAGAGGAAAAGGATAAAACTTCACACACAGCTTTACCAACTCTCAGAACACTGGCGCACAAGTGTAAATAATATCCAACAATATATGTGTAATAATAGAAGGGGGTGAACTTCTTCTATTCCATGTTCCCGTGCTTTAAGCAGGTGGACACGTTAATTATATCCCATGTCAGGGGATATATTTTTTGTCTCCTGCTTGTGCTATCCTAGTAGGAATTTTTATGCTCAGTCAAAAGAGTAAGGTTACTTTTGGCGCGCTGTTAAAATCAGATGAATGAATATCCAAAACGTTATATTACTGACACAGGTTATGCAGCCAATTAAATATGTACCGACCGACTACAGTACTTCATATGATTTCGGCGTAATTTTATTTAACAATCGCGGTTGATTTGCTGTTGTTTCTTTAAGAGTTGCTTGTACGTCTCTTAAACTCTTCATCAGATCTATGTGAAATTTAAATTCGAACAAAAAAAATAATTTTGTAAATCCTATAACAATTTTGTATATATGACGGAAAATACATTAAAAATAAACATCTGAATTTGTAGTCTCATCCTTTTTGAAGGAAGTCGGCTAGTAATAAAAACAAAGGAGACAATCTCGATTCGGAGAAAACATTATACCCTCACGGGAAAAGAGAAATTCTTCGCTGGCGAAAACTAGGATTTTATAACATCAGCACTCTCCGCCTCACCGCGAATAATATATGAGCCTATTACCTCTGGAAATACCAATTTCACTGTAATAATGGAAAAAGGTTCTTACTTCAAAGCCGAAGGTGAGTTTGGCCTTCTTGCCATAACGTATTTCAATCGATTGTGATCAACCTTGATCCAAGTTGGTAGCTGGATGGGCTCAGAGGGCCTAGTTAATAAACGTGGCAAAACGTCGGAAAGGCTATACAGCGTTTTTCACACTAAAAACTGGCGGCGCCTCCCAAATGTCAAGAGTGTGAATAAACAATACAAAATTTAAAAAACAATTTTGGGAGCTAGCAACATTCCGCGGGAGTAAAGACCCACGTGCGGAGGGCGTTTTCACTGTTTTTGAGCACAATGCACTTCATGCAATAATGGCTGAATGAGGGTTCCGTATGTTTTTTATTCTCTGTGGTACTAAGAATTTCATGATAGAAATACTTAATACTATTCCATTGGGCGAACCCAGGACTTCGTGATCTGTAGTCGAATATGATAACCACTTGACTAACGAGGCGGTAAAAAACTCAGTAAATAAAATTATACACACTGGATATTATATTTTTGTAAATAACAATATTCACCAGATATCTGCACTTGACGCCCATCTCGAAGATACCTTCAGGATACCGATTTGCACTAAGATTGATCAATCACATGACACTAAGCACATTTTGGCAAAACATTACATTCACTTGAACGTCTTGAAATCAAAAATATTATTAATTTTAATACAACTAAAATAAAATAAACAAACTTAATTTTGTAACATAAAACTTGCAAAAATAAATAAAGGGGATATGGTAAAAAATTAAATTAAAGTCATTGAATAGACAAACTACACGTGGTGTTTTATGGGATGCCTTGATATACAATAACTTAACATTAATATATATCTATATCTACACTAATAAGCAGAAAGTTTGTCTTTTGTGTGTTTGAATGCGCTAATCTCTAAAACTACAAGTCGGATTTTAAGATAACTAGGGGGATGCTAGTACCAGCCAGTCTCCAAATCGCGAACCTCACCGTGGTGCCCCTTAACGTCTAACCGACGAGGCTCTGGCGACCGACAAGTAGCGGTATAACAACTTCCAATTGGCTAGACCATACAAATGTCACGGACCTGTGTCGGGCAGCAGGGACACCGGTTAAATCAGTCTAGCAAGCTAATGGCTCAAGCTACTAGAGTAAATAACTCGCTCGAGCTACTGGCCGAAGCTACTTGCACTAGCTAGTTACTCGCACGCGCTACTGGCACCAGTAAGTTCAACGTGCTACTGGCTGCAGTAGCTTGCATCAGCTACTGACGCAAGAAACTTGCAAAGTTACTGGCGCAAGCTACTTGCACAGCTATTGGCACAAACTGACTGAAGTAAATAACACGCACTTGCTACTGGCGCTAGTTACTTGCCCAAGTAACTCGCTAGTGGCGCTAAAAACTTGCGATGACCAACCAGCCTGCCCAGCGTGATAATTATTAGGGCGTAGCTTTGGGAAGCAGAAAAAAGCCACAACCAGCTGCCTATCTATTTCTGGCTCTGGCAGCGGTTATAGTAATAGCAGAGCAAGTAGTGTTAATAGTCTCCCGAAGAGATTCCGCTGCCGTCCCCGACGACTTTAGGAGACCACAACCAAGATAATATTAATATTAATAGACCGAATGAACGCCTAGCAAAACCGAATAGCAAGGGCGGACGGACGTAGAATAGCGGATGAAAGTTAGTTAGGCAACTTATCAAAAGTTGTTCGCGAACGAAGTTACAATCAAGCGCATCGCGAGAGTCCAGAAAAATCTGAAGCTTTTGTATTTCGGTTTCCAAAGGGAGAAACGGAACCTTATTACTAAGACTCCGCTGTCCGCCCGTCTGTCTGTCTGTCACCAGGCTGGGTCTCATGAACCGTGAGAGTAAGACAGTTGACATTTTCACAGATGATGTATTTCTGTTGCCACAACAACAACAAATATCTACTTAACAACCGAAAAATAAACGATTAAGGGCAATCCCATACGATGTGTTTTTTTGCAGTTTTCATAGATAATCGTCGAGACGATAAAATAAATGGGAAGTAAATAAGCTATCGATGATATAACTAAAGGCCGCATTCGTACAACGATGATAAAGAATGACGATGTTTCGCTCCTCCTTTGGTACCTTCCAAGTTAAGTGACCATCTTAAGATTTATGGAAGAGGCAATTCACATTATGAACAATTAATTATACGTATGTCATCAGTGCATCTCGTTTCGCGGAGTTATATTTAAACTAATGATTATTCAATTAACTTCCTCTGGGGGCTTCGCGAAAAGTTGATCAATTAAAAACCTTTTAGGCTTTATATAACACGGTACCGCTATACGATGTACCAATAAGCAGGTATTTTTAGCATAGGTTATGATTGTAAAATGACCTAAAGTCGCAGTGGCGTGCGTTCGAAGCGTTCGAAAACCCCGTGTTTTCGAAGAAAACACATACTGGGCAAAAAACCTTCACTTACACGAGTTACATAAACTAGCTGCACGCCGCGTTGTAACCCGTGGTAAAGAAATATTTTGGTTTCTTTGTTAGGACGTGAAGGAAGGACGACATTTGGTCACACATGAAAGTACCTGTAAACCTTTGGGAATTGGACTTTTTTTTTAATTCTTGTTAAGAGGTTAATTTGAAGTGTAATTTAAGTTATACATGTTACTAGCTGTCCCGGCGAACTTCGTACCACGGATAATTTTTTTTTTTTTATGAATGTTATATTTTAATACTTATTATCCTATTCCGGTCTAAGAGAAATCCAAAAAATCTAATATCATATAAATTGGTCCAGCCGTTCTTTAGTTAACTAACACAACTTTCTTTTATATATATAGATTATTCAGTTATAACCTATATAAAAACTATATAAAAATTAAATAATCTCTACTTTTTCAGTATTTTAAATTTTTTTTCAGAAGTCGGATTTCCTTGTTAATAAATTTTCCATCTTTTGTGATATATTTTTTATTGACGGCCGATTGGCGCAGTCGGCGTTTTCGTTTCTGAGTCCAAGGTTAATAATGTACATAAACATTATTAATAAAAAAAAAAATTATTCATCAGTTATCTTAGTATCCATAACACAAGCTACGCTTTGTAACTAGCGATGTGTGTATTGTCGTAGTATATTTAATTATTTTTTTATTTATTTATTGTCTCTTTGTACTCCTCTCGCTTAGTAACAGCGTCACTATTCTTCGTTACGTTATAAGTGCACCCGCCTTCCGTTGTGCAGTGCATTATCGATCGCCCGGCGGCGTGAGCCATCGAACTGTGAAGTGTTGGACGATTTGTTATGTAACGTTAAATCTCCCGAGAATATTTCATATGTCTACGCTTGTGCGCTTTCTTACATTTTTTTTAATCCACCACAAGTTGGCCCTTGATGATAGCTAAGATGATACCGGGCTAACCTGTTAGTATGTCAGTTATATTACAATCGTAGGTACCCCTAATCGGTTTCTACGCGACATCGTACCAGAAAGCTGAATCGCTTAGCGGCACGTCTACTAACTAGCTGGTAAAGTTAACGGCCGGCCCCAGTCCAGACCAGAGAAAATTCATAAATTATGATCGTTTCTGTTAAATCAACAAGCAACAGAACTATCTCGCATTTAAATAGCAATGGGAGAAATAGAAGCGTAAGCGAAGTAAGAGAGCTAAGAAAACGTATTATTTTGACGGCCCCGAACGTACTATGGCGTGGATTACCGTAATTATTACGAATATGAGCTGAGCTGACCTATATAGGCCTATAAGGTTAAAGAGAATAAACCCACCACGCTTTTCCAATGAGCATTTTAATGACATTACCTTAATCGATGGCTTTACTTGCTCTGTGAGGCACCCCGAATTTCTTAACTCCTATCACCGATCAATATGATAAAATACTACGTCACAAGAATAAAATCTCTTTATAACTGCGTTGCCATTTGCCAAGGCGACCTGATTTTCAGGCTTTGATATGTAAATACCGCGTGAAATGCGCGCTTACGTAACTTACTTTATAGGCGATTCATTTAAGCTACGGGTTGGCATTGAGATTATTCTGGGCATTTTATTTACGGAAATGCGTATTAACTGTATAATTCGGGTTAAACCTGAGGATATAAAATGCAGACACATTTTGGGGGATTTATATTCGAATCTCAAACCGCTAAAACGTTCTCGGATGTTCACGCTTTGTACATTAAATATATTTTGAAAATTTTCATCAACCCAGAATCAAATTTTCTGTCCCTCAGGAAGGAGACTCGTACCCTGAAGTGAAACCGGTAATGGCATGATAATGAGGATTATGATGAACTCCTACGATGTATTTTTGAAGTTATACTTCTTTTTGTGCGTTAGAGAAAAATTGAGAGAGTAATTTTTTACGATGCGCACACCGTCTCTAAAAACAGACTCCATGAAGTCAGCTATTCCGGTCTAAAGGACGTGGGTTGCCGGTTTAACTACATGCACATGAGTCTTAACATCTACACCTCAGGTTGATGGGCAAAGCGCGTTCCTTGCATGTCCTGCAAAGAGTTGCTCTGTTTATAGTCTGTTTATCATCAAGCCATTGACTTGGACCGTCTATTCTAGTCATAAAAAAAGAACATGTGTGTACTTATGTACAACGTTAGAAGTTATATCTACTTATTTAACGTAACAAAATAAAAATATTTAAAAAAAAATTATTTTCGCCTTATTCTAACACTAACAATAGAAAAAAGGTATTGCTTGAATTATTGAAAGTCAACTGTCAATCCTTTTTTAGAAAAACTAAAATGTTGACTTTTGCTAATTTCAGGGTGTCGGTTCTTCGTGATGTTGTGCGCGCGCGCATCGTTAAAAATTTACTCTCATCTTTTTTCTCAGCGCTCTAAAAGAAGTATAACTTCCAAAGCATCGCCGTAGTATTTCCCCGAACGAGCTCTGTCACAAAAGCGCTACTATTGCTAAATTCACGCATGAATTCAATAACGTAAGGTCCGCTGGTTTATGTGGTCCGTATCCGCAAATATTTAACTAGTTCAGACAAACCGGCATTAATTGATCAACATATTCTCAATATTGGGTAAACTGGGAGGCATTCCGGGAAAGCTTTGAACGGTTTAATTTGAGCGAGTAGTACCTGAATTCTATTCGAGCAATACTGTCGATTCAAGTGTATTAATTGAAGCCACGGGTTGGGTAAGATGTCCTGCTTAAAACATAAGCCCTATTAAAGTAAAAAAGGGCATAATAACCTTGGGTGTGAATTATTGTTATTATAACTAATTATTCATTATTATTATTAAAAACAATTTTAGGTGTGCAAAGGTGGTCTTATCGCTAAAGCGATATCTCCCAGAAAACCATTCGCGAAAGTAGTTGTTATAAGGAACGGGTTGGTGCGGCAATAATCGGTAAATAAATCGGTTTGACGACCGATTGGCGCAGTGGGCAGCGACCCTGCTTTCTGGGTCAAAGGCCGTGGGTTCGATTCCCAAAACTGGAAAATGTTTGTGTGATAAACAGGAATGTTTTTTAGTGTCTGGGTGTTTATGTATATTTATTTTATAAGTATTTATCTATATTATTCATAATAAAAAAAATATTCATCAGTCATCTTACCACCCATAACACAAGCTACGCTTACTTTGGGGCTAGATGGCGCTGTGAGTATTGTCGTAGTAAAAAAATAAAAATAAAAATTTATACCTAAATAAAATTTGTCTATTAGTTATTAATCATTATTATAACCAGGTTGCTCTTCTAATAATTTTAAATGTCAATTTGAGATAACCAAAAAAAAACACCCGACTAAATATGTTGTGGCCTTCTTCTAAGACCAGGACGCGTTTGGAATCCTCGTAGCTTTAGTTTTAAGTCCACGAATATGGTTATTAGCACGCTACCAGGTTTTGAAGACCTCAATGACGCAGCGGTGAGCGCTGTTGTTTATTAATTGGAGGTCCCGGGTTCGATTCTCGGCACGGGTATAGGGAATTTATTATTTCCGAATTTTATCTGATTTGGTCTGGCGTCTTGGGGCGTGGCTAATTACCACCTGAAAGAAAGTTGTTGCCAGCTGAAGTGTGACAATACACTGCAGAACTATTCCGACATTATGCCACGTT
This sequence comes from Pararge aegeria, assembly GCF_905163445.1. Taxonomy (NCBI): domain Eukaryota; kingdom Metazoa; phylum Arthropoda; class Insecta; order Lepidoptera; family Nymphalidae; genus Pararge; species Pararge aegeria. The sequence goes on along the minus strand of NC_053204.1, from coordinate 8,348,139 downwards.
TATTATTAAGACCCTTAATAATAAACGTGGCATTAAGAGCGTCAGCGAACACCTGTTCAGCTTTCCGTCGATTGTAGAATTCAACAGTCAAACTAAGTAAACAACATCAGCGGGCCATTGGTACAGACAAAGAGATCAAAATAAACATCGCTTTGCGACGGGTACTGAATCGACAAGACACTGCAGAACCATTGCGACATTATGCCACGTTTATTATTACGGCCGTTAGAGTGAGGTTCAGTGCACACCGTGAAACTTTCTGTCGTTTGTAGAAGTGACTGAGTGATGAGTGTGTAGACGTGCACATATCGATTCTGCTTCATCAACAACCTACATACAAAACTATCTCGCATTTAAATAATGGGAGAAGTAGACGCGTTAGAGAAGTAAGAGAGAGATAATCGTTTTATTTTTAACGGCTCAGAACGTACTAAGAGATGGTAGCAAATAAGAGATTGAAAAAAATGTTTTATTATTTAGTGCTTACAACGTATGACCTGGTTTAACATATTACCACTTATATCTTATTATTCCACTGCTGAGTTATATTATAGGACACAAGGTTTAAGAGGACAGATCCACCACGCTTTTTCAATGCGGTTTGGCGGACTTTAATGATTATAAACACCATGTTAATGACATTACCTGGATCGATGGCTTTATGTGCTCAGTGAGGCATCCCTTATTACTTAACTCCGGACCGCACTAATATGTTTTGTTTGTGAAGCAGTTGCTCATAATATATTTATATCCAAATTATGCATGAGAATATTGCATGTTTTTGATTGTTCCATAGATTCCTTCAGATCATTAATACTAAGAAAATGAATTACGTAAAGATCATTTTTATAATAATTTAATGTTTTAAACTAGTCCAGTTCACGTACGTAAATATCGTATTTTTTTAGTTAAACAATTTTAAATATCGTTTTATATTCGATAAAGTAAGGTGATATATATAAGTTTTAAGAAAAATGTATAAAATAATAAAAAAGTTTTTAACTAAAATGCGATACTTAATACTTTCTTCATATCCGAATAACTGATCTTAAAATAACTGAGCTTATGATAGATAGGACCAACTTAACATTATACCTTTCAAAATCAAAAAGCATTCATATTTGCCGATAATATTAAGGAAATATATACCATAATATCGATAAGCACCAAAATATTTAGAAGTGAGTAGAAAAGGCTAAAGAAATTATAAACCATAACTCAAAAGAAACATCATAAACAAAACCCAAAACTCTCGTACACAATTATAATAAGATTGGTAAAGTAACGTCACTACCACAACATTTCTATACAGTACAATAGCACTACACTTCGCCCTAGCAACAACCTTACCCTTTTCCTGGCCATGGTCGCAATTTGAAACAATAAAAAAAAACTACATCACTTCCGCGTATCTAAAATTTAGAATACGTCCGCTCGCGACGGCTTCCGAAAACAGACTGCGGGACACGCGGCGGGGTTTCGAGTTCGCCCTATTTTTTTTAATATAGTGTAGACACACTTAATGTCTTATCTTAGTTCTATATTTCACACTATTTCCTACTATAAGCTAGTGTGTTTAGGGTTGATTTTTGCGTACGTGCGTTTTGTTATTGCGGTGTTGCATTGCAAAGGTACGATTGCATTTACCCTTACCGAGTTACGTCACAGCCCCGCCGACGGTTTCCTTTAGCTTCTTTTATTTGGCATTTTACAATGGATTTTGAGTTATTATAAAGAAGGACTGCAGTTCATGCTTTATACAAACTTGTACGAATGGTATGAGAAACGTTGGTTTTAAAGATTTAGGCCAATTATTTCATAATAGCTAGGTTCTAGCTACTAAACTACTTACTATTGTAAAAACTTACGTTACTATTGTCAAGAAAGATAATTCTATGGGTTTTACGTAGAAACAATTTCTTTATAACGAATTTTCAACAGTCTAACAAAGTGTAATACCTCAAATTAACGACTTTTATCAACTATCATAAGAAATTTTCGACCAACCTAATCTCAATATGACAAACCTTGATATAACGAATATTTACTTTTTCTCTTCTGATATATTTTATCGGAGATGCACTGTATTTGGGACTCGCTGCAAAAGACCTATGTCCGGCAGTGGACGTTCATTGAATGACATGAGTTGTTGTCGATTTGCGGAATGATGATGATAATGAAATTTGCTTTTCAGGATATATAATGAAAATTCATTCATGATATATCATAAAAATTAAGTTTAATTTGCTCAACTCCGCGTACAGCAGCACAATCGATATGGTGTTATTTTTAATTTCTTCAATCCTTATACTCCACACCAAACAGGTCTTCGGTAATGTACCCTCTGCGCAAGTTTCGCTCCGACACCGGAGCACGCTCAGGACTGTGGCGTGCATAGAGGGTATGCACAGGGTATGCAGATGATATAAAATGGAGAAAACCTCCAGTACGAGTTATAAAATACTTAAGGATAGGCATTGTAAGAGTTATAAAAAGCCTACCCTTAAGTATTCATAACTCTTACGGGAGATTTTCTTCATTTTATATAATCTGCATACCCTGTGCATACAGTCTATACACGCCACTGATGCTCGGTAGATGTTGACTTTACAATGAATAATTAACAATATGTTCTTAGCAATTATTTCATGATGTGCCTACCTATTTCTTAATTTCCTGGACCGCCATTGCAATACAATTTAACCTGAGTTGATTAAAATGATTGCCCGTAAAACCTTGGGTGCCCAAGGTCCACCGGTCCTCAGAGCTATGTGCCCCGCCCATTGCAAATGTATGTGCCCTTAGTTATAAAATTACAAGTAAATAAACTGATATTATCAACGTATTTAAGCTGGCAATTTCGTGTGTCTGACTAAAAAATAATTGTGTAAAGCTAATTAAAATCATTTAAATTACCATTACAACGAAATAAATTATTGCAGGTCAATAGCACAGATTAAAACCTACCCACCAAGCTGCTCGATTGCGGGTTGGCGGATTTTAACAGCTCTCGAGTAATGGTCACATATTATTATCACATGTCATGTCAGTGATAATAACAGAGACCAAAGGCTTTACGTGCTCTCCGAGGCACGGAAGTACACACCGCTTATTACACAACTCCGGGCAGGTGCGGCCTTTTTTTACGCAAGAAAACTTAGTAACTTTTATCTATTAGCCCGACGCGAGATTCGAACCTAGAACCACGCGGCCTGTAGTACAATATGCCAACCACAAGATCAACGAGACACGCCCCTGTGCCTTAAGGTTAAACTGTTTAAGTTATAAACGTATTTATTTAAAAATAGTACCTATATCGTGTCGTATCGAACGAGGTGTTACAAATCCCATCAGATTTCTCAGACATTAAATTCATCCCGCCTGTAAAAGTCTAAACATCACAATATAACAGAATCGGTTACACAAATTTCACTTCTATTACCAAGTGTACTAGAGTACAACTTCCCTTCCTGTATAAAGCGAGCTTTAAATGTACACTGTGTAAAGACGACATTCCAGGAACAGCGATGTGCGATGCGTACTGTACGCATTTCTGCTATTACTGAAGTGACTAAGAAGTTGAAGAGATACAACGCTATATATCGCTCACTGGATGGCCAACCTATCACAGCATAAGGCTTCCTACACACGGCTTCAGTACGTCTAATGCGACTCCATATGTTTGCGTAATGAATATCAAGAGAAAATCTTCGCGTCGCATAATAATTACGTGTTGCATTCGCGTTTCTGCGACGAACTGCCCAGATTTAGAACTCCCTCCCGCTTCCTGCCAGGTACGAGTATTAGTTTCGGACTTCGACTTCAGTTTCGTGTGGCCAAGTTCGAGTCCCAGCAAGGAGACGTACCTCTAAGTTATGTACGTTTTAAGCAAATTAAATATCAATTGCTTTAACCGTGAACGAAAACATCGTGAGGAAACCTGCATGCCTGAGAGATGTTCTTAAAGGTGAGTGTCGTCGATGATGACAAGTATTACTTGTGTACCTTCAAGGCAAGATTTACTCTTGGACATTGTATAAGAAAGCTCACCCAAACCTCAATCAGGCATCCAAAAGTCATTTATATAGCTTTGTGGTATCGGCGATCTTGTGCGAGATACTGTGCGAGAAAATAGGACAGTGACAATTTTACGAGGGCGCAAGTAACTTTTTTTGCCCTTGACTGCAATCTCACCTAATGGTAAGTGATGATGCAAAACACTAAATCGCTTAGCGGCACGTCTTTTTCCGTAGGGCTGGTAAGTAATCCACGCCCAAAGACTCCCACCAGACCAGACCAAAGAAAATTCAGATACTGTACTCAATAGGCGTAAGCATACACGTCAACAAACAAAACACATGCAGCTGGGTTAGTCAACAACCCGGAGCGTCACCGCGAGTCAAGGTCGGATGGAAATAGATCGACTTGGCGATTGTTTACACTTTACATATTCTCGGGGCGTTGAGAAAACTATCCCATAAAAAAACCACCTCTCCTCTACTCAAACGCGGCTAATAAACAAGATAACGTTTGTCGTGACTCGTGACAACGTTAACAAATTAAAGCAAACTACTTTTATAGTATAGTGTGCACTATTAAGCTGAATAAAATCTTTGACAAGTCGAAAAATTTCCTTTTCAAATACCACTAGAAAGATGGAAAGTAATAATAAATGAATAATAATAAATATACTACGACAAAACACGCATCGCCATCTAGCCCCAAAGTGAGCTTGCTAGCTTGTGTTATGGGTACTAAGATGACTGATGAATATTTTTATGAATAATATACATAAATACTTAATATATACGGATAAACACCCAGACACATTAATGTTCATCACACAGCAATTTCCAGTTGTGGGAATCGAATCCACGGTTTTAGACCCAGAAAGCAGGGTCGCTGCCCACTGCGCTAATCGGCCGTCAAAGTGCCCGTTACCTAACCTTAATTTCTTACTAATAACCTTCGGGCTTCCCCGAGTTAATTAAACAATTTTTAATATGAAATTATTTCAAGTTTTTTTATAACACACGTACGCCGTACATCATTCTTGGAGGGTAACCTAAAGTTGTAATTAATTTGTAAGCTGGCTTGGAATCGTTTTCGTCGAGCGTTTATTGTACGACTTTGTATGAAATTGCGCTTCACGGTTTTGACACTTGAAAAGAATCCCACCATAGGAATCGAGCATAGAAAACTCGAACTAAGGGTACGAGTTTCCTATGTAATCTGTGAAAATTGTTTCTGGAATGAATGCGCTAAATCTCTGGAGCTACCGGTAAGGTTTTTTTTTTCATTTGACAGCCCGATTCTTGAGAAAGGTTAGTCTATTTACGCTTACGCTACAACCCTTAGGTGTAAAACTAGCAATGTTATAGCGCAGCGGGTGATACGTCGCGGTTGGTCGAGATATAATAACGTATAATATCGAATGAAAATTTGATTTGTTTTTTGTTCATTTAATGTGAATAATTTGCATATAAAAACTGTATGTGGACAAAGTCGCGAGGAACCGATAGTGAAATACAAGTTGAGTAATATTATAACCAAGAAAAGGATTCGTAATCGATTAGGAATGCGTTATCTTTGCCTTTATATGGTAAAAGGTGGAACCGGTGGAAGTATAAGCTTTTCAGCGTGACCTTGACGCGACGCTGACGTGACGTGACGTGATGCCGCGCCCGGCTCGTTAGCTAACCGGCGATGTTCATTAGCATTTTTAATCATCCATGAGTATTGTACTTTTTTTTTATACTATACACACCTCAAAGTGGTGGTCCTTCTAAATGACAATATAGTTTTGTATTTGCAAGTTGTGGCAGTCTTTAAGTGGGTCTACAATATTACATTTATGTTTTTTCATTTTTTGTTTAGTTTTTAGTTGTTGTTGTAACCTGTTGATTGTCCCTTAAATAAATAAATAATTTTTTTTTGTCGATGGAAAATGCACTTTTTCATACGCAGCCGTGAGCGCTGTAGCTTTATTTGAAATGTCAAAAACGCTTTTAATCTCTATACCTACACCTATATTAGCATTATTGTTTAGTATATCATTAGATATAATACAATATGTATAAAATAACTTTTTAACCCATAACGTAACTTACCAAAAACTCATAATTTGGATATCAATGACAATTTCCATGGACAAAAGTTTACTAGCTTACCTGTAAAGAGAAAAATAAATTTATTAGTAATTTGTATGTGATAGAATTAAAACATTTACCTAAACAGTGATTTTCTTACTGTCGAAATCGTCAGAGCCTTTAATCAATCAGACCTTATTATTATTATTCTTTTATCTGTGTTTAGAAATTTCTAACCAAGTAATCAAATTAAGTTAGTACCTATTCGAAAATTCATTTCTGTTGCACGATTCGACCGCAATTGATTGAATCGATACCGCCGCCGCACATCGCCGCTAACACTCGATATAGGATGCTATTTGTGGGCTACGGTAACGGTTTATTTAGGAAAAGCGCCCGGGTAATGTCTTTGGAGGATTTAAAAAAAATAGCAGTGTAATAATATGTCTTGTGTTCACAGACAGCTAAACCAATACCGGCAAAATTTTGACATAGAGATGTCCGACCCACAAGGGATACCCACACCCTGGTAAAACCCGCAGTTCCCGAGTTCAGTACCCTATCAGTATATATATCGATGCAAACATGGAAAAGGCATTGTGCCAGCCCAAGATAACGTGGGATAAGGGAAAGAAGTAGACGAAGAATAATATAATCTGGCATAAAATATGATTCTATAATGATTCTTCTAACAGATAACAGAAATTACAATGTAAGTTCGTGTTCGAACCTCGCATAAAAATTAGCCTTAGTACAAGATTTACTCCCTCACAATCGACGAGTCGTTTTCGAGTATGGAAATCCTTGAACAACGGAGCAAAATGGATCTTATTCGCGTTGTTTTAAAGCTCAACTTTACCTACAATTACAGGCTTTTGACAGGCAGTTTGTAAAACAAAAATCTGATGTATAGTTATTGTACTTCTATTAGATCAGTTTTACTAAAACGATAGCTTCGCAATATATTTATAACAATTTCATATGTGTGAAAACAAAACATTAATCTGTATAAAAAAAAGTGGATATAAACAATCGACTTACTAGAAACGGTCTTAAATTTGTGATATCAACATATCCTCATAGGAAAGTACAGAAAACATTTGTGGGGCTGAGTATATGCTTTTATTACATGATAGCGAAGGTAATATTAGATTTAACATTACACAAGTTTAAAGAATGTATAAAAACATATGCAATATATCGAGGTTACTATGCTATTGATGAATTTCTTAATGACAAGGTTGCCTGGAAGCAAGCCGTTCCGCTTTCATCTCACACATGATAGAACAATGAGTGTTCAATTGTAAAATTATGTTGGAACAGAGCAACTGCTGAGTTTCTTGCCGGCTTCTTCTCGGTGGTATAGTCACTACATACATACATACTTGACGATTCAAAAGTGCTTATATTAGGCCTATTTGAAATAAATTAATTTTGACTTTTGATACAGTTTATTACTAGGAAACGACTCCACGATTGAGCGAGCAAATCTTGTACTAAGGCTACAGTAGGTAAGACATTTTTATGCCGCCATATTTCACTCGGGAACGTTTTATATTTGTCACAGTTCAAAATCGAAGAGACACTGTTCGTTTAGGGTTGTCAATGTTCCAATCCATTTCATCTCTTGCACTCATATCTTCAGATTGTGTTCATCTATTTATGTATGTAAATACTTTATTGCACACTATAGAAAATTTAAAATAATAGATCTCAAACATGAACTTAATACAAAAGGCGGTCAAAAGGCGGTAGGTACAAAAAGGCGGTCTTTTTGCTAAAGAGTGATCTTTTCCAGCCAACCTTCAATCTAGGGAGATATTCAAAAGGTGGACATTACTAGGTTGTGTTATATTAACTTACTTCACCATCAGTAAGTCTATAACAGACATCTACTGGACCCAATATAAAGGTTGCGCACAACGTTCTCGTTGTATTGACACTCGAGGGATGAGGACGGGTGGTGTTAACTGCTGTCACCGCATCGCAATAAAGAGAATAAGGCATGTTTTACATTATTTATTTATCTTCAACAAAGTTAAAGTCAAACATATCTTTATTCAAGTTGGGGCATTTTGAGACGTACAATATTTTTTTTTTTTACATTTTAGTGAGATGACGGTGACAGCTGCATTCGTAACCAACGAGGGCTCCGAATAAGGAGTCAGTTATTATAACAAAGAAGAACGCGCCCAAATTTTGACCTTTTACGACATTTAATATTGCGAGGAAACAGTCTGCAAGATTAAATGAAAAAAGTTTTATTACGTCACGACATGGTGTGGATGAGAAAAAGGTGAAGGCAAATATAAGTATTTTTTTTACTTCCCAATTCTCCCAAGCATCATAGACGGCGTATACTGTTGATCAGATTAGAATGAAACTTGATACTTCTATCTTCTACATATAAAGTATGAATTGCCGTGCGTAAGCAATGTACATAATTTTTCATCAAAACACTGTGTTTAAAAAATATATTGGGAAAGGATAAACCAAATATCTTATTATATATCTATATTATATATCTTCTAGTGTTGTATCTATCTTAATCGCAATATAAGTATCTGTTAGGTACTTACTTATATTATAAACGCGAAAGTTTGTAAGAAAGTATGGATAGGTGGATTTTATTGACTCTTTCATGCAAATAACTACTGTACCAATTTGAATTGAATTTTGAATAGAGATAGATAATACGCTGTATTAACATATAGGCTTCTTTTTATCTCGGAAAAATGTACGGCTCCCGAGAGATTTACGAAAAACCGCGAGCAACAGCTAGTCTGTTAAAAATTATATGATTAATCTAGTTAAATAAGACAAATGAGATTTAACTATTAACCATTCGACAACCCTACTTCATCGCATAACGAATTCACACTTAATTAATATCCTACCAATAAAATTACTCTTATTCGGTTTCGTTTGAAGACCGAGCGACTGGAGGTTCACTGCGGTATCCTATATGGAACATTTTGATATTATCAACTTTATTTCAAAGACGGACAGTCCATTTTTGAGCTTCAAAACAAATTTTAATTGGTGACACAATAACTAATCGGTCAGTGACGCAACGAAAAAGACAGATCACCTTAATATGCCTTTTTGGTAAACGGAATCGTTACGACATAATAATAGAAAGCTTGGATTGTTGGTTTTGGCCAGGTAAGCTAAGCATCACGCGGGTTCGATTCCGATCCGGGCCAATCATTGGTAGCTATTGTATTTTCGGTTGGGATGTGGAGAACGATGATAATTGAAAGCCCAGTTATCACCTGTGAAGGCCTAGCACCAGGAAAACAGGAACTTTAAATAATTTTCCACAACACTGATTTAACACATCTTATATTTTGGAATCCTACCAGTCGTGCTCACAAAATATCGTCCAATGCTCCGTCCGACCACCTGATCGTATGACAACCTCTCACCCTCCATAAAAAACTACCGCACAGATGTACCCTCAAACAGTATCGTTGAATGATTATTTTATAACTAGTTTGTGTTTCTACATTTTAATTATTATTAATATAATTCACACGTATATTCATAGGAATTTCAAAAAAAGAAAATAACAACTATTAGTGCAACAATTATCAAGATCAATTTCTGCATATAACTCAATATCACAAATATACGTAACTTTTTATGTGATTATTGATAATAATTATTAGTAGGCTTACACCTGATGGTAAGCAACACTACACAGGGCAGGGCCACTCACGTCCTGTAACACGCATCCCTGTGTCCGTCCATTTAAGACGGAGTTAGCCTATAATCTATATGCCTGTGATTACACTACCAACAGACCGGAACACAGCATTACAACAATGCTGCTTAGCGGCAGAAATAAGCATGGCGTTTACTTCCCCGGACGAGCTTTGTCACAAAAAGCACGTCTTCACGCACGTCTTACTTTTAAGTTTTGTGCGTTCTAAGCAATAAGATATCTCGCTTTAACGGTGAAAGAAAACATCGCGAAAAAACCTACAATATTGATAGTTCTTAATAACTTTGTCAAAGGTCTACCGATGTAACCTAACCAACGTATTATTAAGCCCTGCAGTAGCCAGTAATCCATACTAATATTATAAATGCGAAAGTGTGTTTGTTTGTCCCTACTTTACGCCTTAACTAACCAATCAATCGAAATAATTCTTGGTTATTTTTGGCTAGAGTTAGTTGGTAGAACGCGGAGTGAGTGCGACTCAAAACAGTTATCCCACCAAAAAAAACGGTCCCAACGATTTGTAAAAAGCTGTAAGAAACGCGGCCTAAGGACGCGGGTAATAACTAGTAGGCTATAAAACTTCTCGTTTCACCCCTAACACGTTCAGAATGCTAGGAAAGTGTGGATTCCTTCACTCTAAAGAACGCCGAGACTTATGCCTGTTTTTACTTAACCTAGAAATCGCTTTAATCGGATGCCTAGTGTGATTGAGGTACTTCGCAGAGTAACTATACGTTTCTAACTATTAGTCTTATCTGATATCTAACAAAGTTAAGTTCGTAAAGTTTAGGGACTCGTAAACTGACAGCTGAAAATATATAAATTCGGTTTTATTGAAAATCCATACGAAAAATTTAATATATGATAATACAAACATAAAACACCCTGTCGCAAGACAAGTCAGGTCAAAATATTGATTGCTGAACGGTAAATGTTTGCCTAGGAATGTTCTTTGAACGGGCGTTACTTACACGTCAATGATAACGGGCATTAACTTAGCACTGATAAATATTTAACTATACACATGATGGACTTCCACAGGACGATCACATTATCTTTACCTGTACTGAAGAGCGCGGCGAGACAGGCGAGGTGGGACTCTTCGGCGACGTCGGCTCTGCTCTGTGCTCCGCCAACACCCTATGTTCATGCTTCGTCCCGACCACGGAATTCTTGACCCTTTCCATCCTCGCTTGGATGGTTTTCCTCGATATAACCTTCGTTTTCTCATCCTTAGTTCCGCCATCAGCCAGTTTTCTCATCAAGCGTGCCGTAGCAGCGACAGTGTGTTGCTGTGTATCAGAATTGGTTCGGGAGAGTCGAGTTGCCGGTCTGGTAGCCGGGGCAGCGGCTCCCGTACTACTCCTGGTGGTCTCGTTCCTATTGAATGGAACTGCATCGTGTTCCGTATCAGAGTCCGCAGGTAAGTAACCCCCACCGCCAACAGCCGAAACTCCTGTGCGTAGTAAATTCTCGTGCTCAGCGTATCGCACCCTTTCATCAACTTTAACAGTTCCATTCTGTGCTCTTTCAAGTCCTCGCTCCATTTCACCTATTTGTCTTTCTAGTTTACGTAAAACGTCATCTGATGGCGGTGTGGGGCCATTGTCGTCGGGCGGTTCCACTTGGAATGATTTGAGATGTATAGGATGAGCTCGGTTGAGTTCCAATCGTTTTGGAGCTATACCGGCTGATGTAACTTCATATTCCGCTCTGGGAGTTTGAGGAGTCCTTTCCAACATTGCTAAGGAAACTGGGGAAGGTGGCGGTGCACCGTTCACAGTCGCCGTTGGCTCCGGAGCAGGCGACACCCTTGGTGCGCGGAAACTCTTTCGCATGAAATCCTCGCGAGTCAATTTCCTCTCCATTATAGTTTTTTAAATGTTAATCATTATAGTTCGCGAATATAATTTTAACACTGCGTCCAAACGGGTGGCCCATTCGATTGTTTATTATCAGTTTTTTATCACACACGATATTACGATTGCCTACATTTATCTGAGAGTTTCATAGCGACGATATAAATCTGAAACACATATCAGTACGACCAATGAGCGACCCTGCTGTAATTGGAGTGACACGACTTTCAATATCAGTATTAAAATAGATTAAAGATAATAATACGAATATCAAAAATGGTACAAAAACGTGTGGTACCCTTAAAAAGATCAATAAGAACTGCCTTTATATAAAAAACAAACACTTTTATGAAACACTAATGGTACAAAACATATAAATAACCGTTATCCGAAGACCCTGGCATTATTACGAAGAAAAATCTAAAATTCTATTGACGCAAGCACGGTACGATATCAATTATTAGTAGCCAACCGATACCAAATCGATAACACATTAGACACCTATCGACTAAATATTACATTAGATACCTATCTATATAAAAATAAAAAAGTGACTTGCAATACCAGTTGGGCGAAAAGTATTTAATTAAGCAGGAAATTTGACACGACCGTTGCGTAAGAAGCAAACCTAATCAGACTAAGGTATAAAAAGTGAAAAGACAAGTCGACCGTAACTAAACGTAATTCGATAAGAATCGACCGCTTTAACAAACAGTCTGAGAGATAAGAAAATAATATTATACTGTGCAATCAAATCGGGTTCCTATATAAACTTTATAATAATAGCGTTAGTAAAGATAAGAAACGTTTGCGTCTGTACATTTAAAATAACAAAGCTAAGCAATTTTTTATGAATTTACGAATTTTCATACAAACTGGTTATTGCCATATGCATTACCAAAATTAGCAAATATTCGAATTAGACACGACTGTTCACCGACATAATTTCAATAAAAATACGACGTCCTGACTAAGCAAAGTATTTAAGCATAGAAATAAATGCCTGACTGATTGATTAATATGAACAAAAGAAGTATGCCCTTAAGATTACTATCATACAATACAGTGACGGGTAACTAAGAAAGTATAATAAATAGTATAATGCTTCCTGGATTACTAATTAAACTACTAATAATTATAAACAAAACAAACCATTGGGGCCATATTCAACGAAATATGTAGAAATGGTTTCAAGCTCACATGGAAAGAAGAGTAGTAACAATTTTCTAACAAAAGGTAAAAGGATTGTAAGCTAACAACGATGAAGGTTCGAAAAAATAACTTATTGATCGATCCTTATATAACGCATGACAGAGGAACATGAAGGAACTCGACAGAGTTGGAGCGCAAGAAATGTCTAGACAACTTCTACGCCAAAACGAATATGAATTCCATCGCATGCAGTTGAAGCGAGAACACCCAACTACCACTGCATCTGCAAAGAAAGAGACAAACAATATTGTTAATCATAAACGAATGTCGGCAAACCGTTCACCGTTACCCAGCGCGGCACACAAAGCTGTTGCGGTGGACACACCTGAAATACTCGTAGATAACACCGACACCCAGACACTTGTATCAACAGACGAACAAAAAGCGACAAATAACACATAATGACATGACACACTTTATAATTTTCTACGTTATTTCCTAAATTGGACATAATAATTTCCATTTAATGTAGGCATTTAGTTGCAATTAATGGATCTTTAAAGTCAATAGTGCTAATATAATATATAAAACTCCTTAGTTAACTAAATTATAAAAGCAACGCCATCTTTCTCACAACGTTCCCCGAACATGAGTGATCAAAAAGTAGTGCCACTTTTAGATCTTTTAATTTAGTTCAGTCTTAAAGTTAGCAGCATTACTTCTGTACTATGAAAATACTCCTATAAGATTTTCAGACAACAAGAAATAATAAGTCCTCTTCAACAGCTACAGAAATTTATATAAAAGAAGCTACATTCCATAAGTGCAGTAAAATATTTGATGAACCACAAAAGGTTTCTTGTAATAAAATAATATAACTGCTTCTTAAAAAATTCCATAACAACGTTTAACGAGGTTAAAATACACTCTCACTGATAAGTTCATGTTTCAATTGATAACTTGCATTTATATCCTAAACACAGACATATAAGATGAAAAGAAACATTCAAAAACAAATTAAAATTGAAATATAAATTATGAGTGTTTCAATAGAGAAGAAAAATTTGCAGAGTATAATAATACCTACTTGAAATCAGACGTGGTATAACTAATATACTTGTACATGTGTAATGTGTGATTAACGTCACGCGTAAAAACAACTCCATAAGTTAATAGTTAAAACAACGTTATTTATTGAAATCCTTCAAGTTGAAAACGTTGAAACTTAGAAGGTGTAAAATGGTGTAGGACGTTACAAACGTAGACCTAAAGGAAATTCTATTTCCAGCATTTAAACTCGAGATTTCACCTAAAAACTTCATTTACTCCAAATCCGTGATGCAATGGAAAGTAACAGTTAAGATTTGAAAAGTTTCAAGCTGTCGTGGAATCCACGGGTACAAAAACTAGTTTGAAAAATGTAACTTTGTGGGAAGTAGACGTCCCAGACAGTCGTGATGTTCAAAGCTTGAAACCTTGATAAGCCTTGCAACAGATGGCGAGCGGTGTGACTCACCCAGTTTTCGCTTGGCCGTCAAATAATGCCAGTTAACTTAACTACCTAGTTACAATATTACGAATTCTTTACAGCTCTAATAATTTGATTGTCCGAGATATTTAATGCTTCAAATATTGTAAGTTTTTGGCGTAATCTTTCCATTGCTGAGTACGCCTTAAACATTACGTGAGGAATTATGATAACGCGTGAATAAGTGACGTAAAAATAGAGAGTCATAATAATTGAGCTAGGTTCAACATTCTGTATCGCCCGAAGTTTGTAATATATCTATTCTGTAATCGTCAGATCAAAAAGTAAACTTTGTAGAGCCATCCTTATCGACAGTATAGAAAAGTAGGAAAAGCAAAGCAGTATTATTTAATCTTCATGAATTTGAAGATTTCATTGTAAATAGATTATTAACGCAAGTACAAATATTTCTATAAGTTAAAAATACTAACAAAAAATACAAAACTACTTTAATTAATGTGTCAGTAGATACTATATTATCTTTAGCGAAAGTTGACTTTTCAGAGATCAGTCAACGTGCTCATATGCAATGCAAGTATTTCTAGGAAGTTGAATCACAGTCTTAAATTCTTAAAACGCCTTGCCATTCAACGCTAACGAGCCAGTAATTAATATTATCTCATGAAAGTCGCAAGGTATTTCGGTCACAAATTGCGGTCATATCGACAAATACTTAAGCACCTTTTACGATGATAAAGATCTACAGGATACAGTAATTCTTCTTATGAAGTCCAAATTTTAAAATTTTGTTTCAATAGAAGTAGTAGTTTAATCCTAACCCTTTTAATGTGATTATGATCAATGTTAACTCTGTGAACGTGACAAAAAATTACAAAGGCCGTCATTTCTTGATTTTTCCTTGTCTAAAGAACAGCTATTACAATTTAATGAACGGTTTGGATAAATATCTACCGAATTAGCAGTATTAAGTGAAAAGAATCAAACATATATAGTACAATAATCAATAATTCAACCTATAAACAAGATCAAGCACTTAAAACGGGCATTCGTGATTAAATACAGTCTTATAAATAGAATCAAACTGAACGGATGCGAACTATTTATACGCTCCGTGCACGTGATGGATGCTATTTCGGGACTTCTAAATATAATCGTGCGAAATACGCTTACGCGCGAGATTAACCGATTCCGTGCTAACTTAATGACTGTTGTTTGGTTTTGATTGAAAGGAGTTTCTGTGCCATTAGGTGAGATATAATCTTAGACATGATCAATTATAAAATAAATTATAGAGGGTGAAATAATTCGGGGATTATGTGAACAAGATCAAGTTTAAAGATAAAGATGGTCCCATATAGGCTTTGGCTTTCATGTATCTAATTCTAGTAGTTAACTTGATAAATGGTCCTTGGAAAATCAGAACCTTGAGATGAAATACCACAGCTAATACTTTGTCGTAGGGTTACCAGTTTCAAGCAATATTCAAGTCAAATTTTACAGAACTGCGACCCTCAAATATAGGCTGCGCTAAAATAATTTAACACTTACTTAAAAAATACTGCCCTTTACTTAAAAAATATATGAATTAAACAAGTTAGAAGTAGCACTACCACCATTTCTTCATTACCATTCAAATTAAATGATTCGAACGGCATTCTAACTAACCGTAAAATTAGAAAATCAATAATTCTTCCAAAAAGAAAAAAAAATTGTGTCGGTATTTATTCTCAAAGTGCAAACCCTATTTACCTTCTCATATTCAGTCTGGTAATTCAACCTTCTCTGGGCCGTAGAAAACGGCGCAACTTGATTCGTTTGCGGTCAGAACGACCTCTATTGCGATGGTGCAGAGTTTATTTTCTACTTTTATACAATCCCACCACATATTTCCGCCAACCAACCGAAAGTATCTAATTACATTGTTGTTTTGTTGGATATGAGCAACAAAACTATACTAAGTATGTTCTACTGTGCAAGAACAATTACAGTGACTATATTTTATTTAAAACTTGTTTTTCGAAAATATTTAACAGACCACGTATTTTTAGTTCCATCACTTACACTACAGGACACGGTTCTCCTACCCATGTCCTGTAGTGGCAATGAGAAGAATGAGAAGAATTTAAGCCGTAGTCCACTACGCTGGCCCAGTACTGATTGATGGACTCCACACGCCTTAAAGAACATTATGGAGAACCCTCAGGCATGCAGGCTTCCTTCACCGTTGAATGAAATTATATCTTAATTACTTAAAACGCACTTAACTTCGAAATATGCGTGCGTGCTAGGATTCGAACCTTGCCCACCGAAAATAAGCAATAGACTATGACCGTTTATAAATCTGCCATCGCTGAAAGGTTCTATTAGCAGTTCTAACAACAATTACGGAATTGGCACGTAGGTAGCCTAACCGCCCTAACTAGTTCCGCACCGAAACTTCAAACTCGAAAATAATAATACTCGATCTACATTGACGAGGCAAACCATGTAATTTCGTCCCACGCAAATTATCGAATTATAAAGGAAAATTTCAGAGCAGCCATTTTGCGCAGCGAACAACGCTGGGTTTTTTGTGGACAGCGGGAACCTGTTATGCTGTTAAACTTTTTACCAAGTAAAAAGCATGTCTCGTGCTCTATCACACCAAGGTGATAAACGAGATGGTTAATAAATCTTTAAAAGGAATCCGCAATAACCGATTTCTCGTTTCCGTTTCGATTACCAGGCGTCGTCGTAAATAGACGATATGAATATTGTAGTTTCTCCTGGCAAATTTGGAATGTCTCGCTGAGTTATTGATTCAAACAAAATGTTTAAAAGCATTAAAATTGTATCTAAATTATCTTTAGCATCATCGGTATCAGCTCAATCAATATCTCACTGCAAAGCATATACTTTGCCATTTATATGAGATAGTGAGAGCTTCAACTCTCCATACTGTTCCAACACAGGTTCTTCGGGAAATGTGTTTTCTTTAATGGAATTAATGTTGGTACAAGAAGGTATATATTTTGGGCTATTATACAATTATATAAGTTTAAAAGAAATACTTAAATTCTGAGTCAATACCGACTAATTATAACAGCTTAACACGTTGAATTATTGATTACTACTAAAAACATATTTCTTATTACTTGTGCGCTATCCTTGGCTTATTCCACATCTTGTAAGTCATGGCTGCAAGTCCTACTGAATCTTAAGTTACTACGAATTAGTTCAAGATCACTCTACCAGATACCTACACTGAACATATGCCAAGTATTCTGCTATTATGAAAATAAAGATGTTAACAAAAAAAAACAGCGAATATCCAGTATCCTAATATATGGTTAGGGCTAGGGTTCTATCAACTTTTGCACGAACCACACAAAAAATATCTACATGTGTGTATACAGAAAACTTTAAATTGACACAATTACAAATTTCGAATCTTCTGGAACAGCTTTAAAGGGATTTTTTTTCTAATATTCCACTACAAGTTAGCCCTTGACTGCAATCTCATCTGATGGTAAGTGATGATGCAGTCTATGATGGTAGCTGGCTAACCGGTTAGGGAGTATGGCAGTGGCGTGCACTGTGCCTACCCTAAAATTGAGGAGGATTTTTGCCATATTATGCAATTTACCTGCTGTATGCATAACCTGGTAAGAAACGGATGCACGCCACTAGTAGTCCCTCAAAATAAAATATACGTAATAGCAATTTATTAAACTATTGTGACAGATGTTGTTAATTCAACACTATACTTTGTATTTATGAGATGTATGTAATCTGAAGATATTAATTACTATAAGATATATATCACATCTAGATATCTAGCACATGGTAAATAAATAACCGGTGATAGATAATAAACCGAATAAACGTCGAAGTTTGAAGAGTTCAAAATTATCGCGAAAATATCATAAACAAGAAGCAATGTTTAATGAATAGATCTTGAGTTTTCTATTCTTCACTTTTCTTATAAAATGGTTAAGCTTCATTAGATAGCCCGCCCCTGTAGGGTGAATTTCGCATCGTCATTACCAAATCGGCTTCCACAGTGCCTGTACGCAACAGGCGTGAATAACTCTTATAACTACTTGCGATGACATGGCAACAATGAAATATAAAACTGATTACACAATTGTGAGCACCAATACGTCCACATATCCCGAATTGGGTAAAAGGTCTTAAATTAAAATTTTTATTAAATTTTAAATCTGTTTATTATAAATAAAAAATACATGGTTGTTTAGATCTCAATTACATTACGCTAATCTTCAAATGGTCTTGTATGGTTTATAGCGCTGTAGGCCTTTTTGTACTCTGCACGTTGTTATCAATTGTATTATGTCACACCTATCCATAATCAAATTTTAGCTTTTGGACTGCTTTTAGAGAGCAAGGGAATAGACTGTCGCCTGATATTAAATTCACAAAGTAATTGCAAGGATGCGGATATGTGGTTCATACGGTTCGGTTAGATTTGGGTAAATTTTCGTATTATAAATGAGATTTTATATTTATAGCGCAGTAAGCACTTATGAATTGCTGAGCTATGGGCTGACGTGTTCAAGGACGCGTGGAGCTTTAACTCTTAAAACAATTACTATTTATTATTATTATTATTCAGCTTTTACAGTAAATTACTGTTAGTGATTTACTGTTGATAGTTAAGTCGTTAAATATTTTCAAGGTTCAATATTCTTATTAATGCTAAAATCCGCATACAAATTTTCATTTAGTATCAGATATACTTTAACGTTGTATAAGACCTTCTTACTAATCCTTCAAGATTTTTTTGCTTTTATCCTCACTAATACTTTATGCCAAAGTTTGTCTGTCGTTGTATTGTTACCGTGTGTATTTTCATTAATTCAATTTTACGCATCATCGCTTTCTGATGACGATCATGACAATAGGACTTCGATTTGTGTGTTTTTAATTAAAGCGATTAAATATCTTTTGCTTTAACGGTAAAGGAAACCTTATGCCTAAAAGTTCTACATAATATTCTTAAAGACGTGTGATGTCTACATATCCGCACAAGGTGGTGGACTGCGGCCTCAACTCTTCTCATTCTCCGAGGAGACCAGTATTCTCTAGAGGATCGGTTATGTGTTGGTAAAGAAAATGATGAACCATGACAACACGTTTTAGTCCAATAGAACAACTCAACAACTATAAAGTTGTGGATAACTGTAAATACAAGTCATCTTGCACAATACATAGATTCAGAATCTATTCTATTGTACGTTTGACCCACAGATAGGCGTACGGCCTAGTCCTACTTAAGTCAGCTACTTTAACAACAGATATATATCAAAACGAACGTAATCACTAGTTACTGTACCCTTTAGAGTTAATAACATATAAAAAGTTAGTGTTTAGCATTAAAAAAGGTCTATCAACGTGATCATTTAGAATGAACAAATTGGTCATCTTTGAGGTCAAAAACATTTACAATGGTGGACTAAACAACTCATAATGATTCCCTAATTGCGACATATGGAATTTCCTGTCGCACACAAATTACTATAGCCTTTTGGGATGTTAAAATTCAGCACAACACGACGTGGACATGTGACGATGCAAAATTAGAGTTCAGAATCGTTTTTGTGCCAGCAATTAGCATATACTCGTACCTCGAAGCATGAGACGATTAAATCTGTTATTAATTATTATGGTTTATATCATATGTGATGGTTTCTATTTATTTTATGTACATGCAATATACAATTCGTATTACGGAGTTCGCTATTTCATCGTGTTTATTTTGCATACACTATTATTTCAACCCATAGACAAATTGACGCACTCCTCGGTTTTGTGCTACTTATGTAAGACGACTTTCTGTTTCCAAGATTGCTCTCTCTTCATCATCCGCTGAGTGACTGCGAGAGAGTTGAGAGAGCTAAAGTTGGCGACCATGCTTACCAGTCAGTAGACATCATGTTCAAAGACTTTGGTCATCAGCACCTTTTAATTTGAGTTTCGCTTAACGTCGCAGATGATTTAAATTCTAAATCTCTCGTATCATAAGATATCTTAGTTACAGCTATCGATCATTAAGTTGTATCTATCGACAGCTCAAGATACTTTTCAGTTGTTATTATTATTATAGCAGCATTCTGTGGTTACGTGTTGTGTAAATGATCATGCACTACATCTTCGCGTGAATGAAATAATTGCTTCATGTACTTATTAGTCAAACCTTGAAATGCATTATAAAAAGGCATCATAATTTATTTTATTCTTTTGACACGTTTTCAGTTTAAGTTTTGATTTAATTGCATATAAATTCGTCTTTTTACTGATTGATTTTCGTATATCCATCGTCCGTTTATTTGCAATGCGTTTTATATAAAACGGGACATCTTCATCATCATAAGTCCAGTACTACCATACACCGGACTCCTATCTCATAAGATACAAATATACGAGAGATTTAGAGACTGGACCATCGAGACAGGTTCTTAACACATTTTTCTTAATTATCATTAAGGACACTTATGAAACATATTTGAGAGACACACAGCACACTATCAATTGGAAGCTGCAATAAAAAACGCTAAGTATTATTTGCAATAATCGTTTTCTCACAGACAAACTTGTCTGTGAGAAAAGGAACTCGACTATATTAAGAATATTGAGCGTATCTAGGTTTAAGACAGAAGTTGAAAGAGGAATCTATTTGCAAACTCGTCGCTTTTTACGAATACCGCAGAGTTTTATCTAATCGCAAGAGTTTCATGTATCATTCTAACGAGGCCTCCTCCGTTGTCCGAGAGAGATGGATAGACACAATACTCGTTTAGACAGGGACGGTTGCCGGCTCTCGGTCCGATGCGCGTGAGTCATGCTCCGGTGCTTTAGCCTTTTTGTTTCTGGATTCTGTTGCGAGCGGCGAGCGGGCTTTAGTGATGTTAGAAACGGTGTATTTTTTTAATGAACCTACCTGAGTCCGCAATCAAATGGAGCTAATAGATGGTACTCGTTTACGTTTACATTGTTGATTTATATCACTCATTTTATTTTAAGTTAAAAAGCATTACGGATAAACAAATTTCGTGGATTTCGGTTTTGGTTTTATTTTATATTAATATATAAATAGCGTTGACCAGATGTTGAACATTAACATCTGCAGCTCCTGAAGAGCCACCACTGGAGCTTGGCTTTTAAAGATTTGTTTATCCGCCCCTTAAACAGCCCAAAATCTTAGTTTTGGGGTAACACAAAAGATGGTACATCTATCCACAATTTTTAAATGCACGGCAGTAATAATCTGATATCACGGATGCTCGAGATGGTGCCAAGAATTATATTAGTTCCTATTATGTTACGTGAGGTTCGCTAAAATAAAAAAAAAATTGTATTACTCCAATTAACTCATCAGAACACTCCCTTAGTATAAAGTCGATTCTTCGTGCTTCAATCATAACTCAATTTTTTTTATTCTCTATGATTAATTCTTCTTCTTCTTTTTTTTTTTAATTATTAACAATGCTTAAAAATAAATTAAAAAAAACACTATTAAAAATTTATAAAAAAAAAAACTTCCACCCTCCGGTTGCGGAGCTTTTGAATGCCCAAGCAACCGGTGGTCAGGGCTCCAGAGTGAGGAACCTCCTCACAATGTGTTACGCCTATCGATCATTAAGTGTGATCTCCTCACAAGATTTGAACCACGAACACACGAGCACAGCATCAATAAATATGTCTTTTAGCGTAGACTCTAATTTTGGCGCCTCAAGTATAACGAAAGGGCAACAAGTCTACTGACAGACTGGGGTTGCTCGCTGATGGATTACTGTCTTACAGTCTGGCATTGTCATCATTGCTGTATCACAAATTTTTGCCAAATTATGTCCAATTTGTGGTAAATCGTGTCATATTTCAACAATTCCAACGTTGTCATCAAATATTTGTAGCAATTGTTTGCAAAATGATGCTCAATTTAGGTTTTTGCAGTTACAAGACTTTGTCAATGCATAATTTCCTACTTCAGAATGATTGATTATTTTTACACGACCTTGTATATAAATCTTTAAATAGACTTTTTTATGTTCCGCTTTACTGAAATGGTAAAATTTACAATGGCTTGGGACATAAAATGGAAGGGAACCGTTATTTAAGAAAGTTACTTCATCAGCCTGAATGCAAAAGAAATAAAGGAAATGATTAGATGCCAGGTGGAGATGTCATGACGCTATATCTTCCTAATAAAAGATATCCTATTTATATCTTAAAATTAATATCTTTGTGGATCTAAACTCTAAGATGCTCCAACGCTGGCTGAGATAACGATTGTAACCGATGCTAATGATAATAATGATCTAACAATACTGGCAATCAATCCAACAATAAAACGTCAAAGTATTGAAGGAATTAAAACTACGAACGAAACCTTGTGATAATGAAGTATATTGAAAAATATTGAGTGCGATGGTCAAAAATTCGAGGTTAGCCAAATATATAATGTTGACTTTGTTGATGTTACGTTTAGTTTCTGAGTAATGGATTTGAGGCTTCTTCGATTAAACTGCCTTGAGTACATTTTTTTTATTCCGTTCTTTTTATTCACTAGCAATCGCTTAAAATTGGTATAGTCTGGTAATTTTTTATGACTCGATACCTTTAAAAAATTGATCATTATCAGCATAATTTAAACCAAAGTACGCGCGCTGTTAGAGATAGTTTTCTTTAAAGATTTCCAAACTCCACAATCCATACAAGGTGGCAATTTCTGTAAGATGATCCATAAAACTTTTCTCGATACAATGACATGTATGCCCATTTTTTCCTGTACCCATAATTTGCCCGTGCCTCTACCATCTGATTATAAAAAAGATTCGCTCAAAGTTCTCCGGCGGTGCTGTAATGTAACGCAACGACCGCGTGCGAAATTGCCCCGACGATGACTCACATCGAGGATTCGCCGGATGATTTATAAGGTTTAAATGTCATTGGACTCGTTGGTTCTGCAGTTGCCTCATTAGTTTGTTACATACATTGTGTAACCGGTAACGTATTAGCCAGTGGTGTACTTGCGTTCAGTAAAACCACCAGGGTATTTGTTTGTAATAGCCTTAAGTTTCAACTTTATTTGCTACTACCATGTGCAGGCTACTTCTTCCGCGTTTATGTTGGGGTTTTTAAAATACATCAGGAACCCTTTGTTTTCCCGGGACAAAAGCGGAAGTTAAGCGGTCCAGTCATACATAGAAAAAAAAATTTGTAAAACCCAAAAGTGCACGACTCATTAATAAAATAGCTATCCAATTATTTGTCAATAAATAACAAAAAAAAAACACATGAGTCGTGCAAAATAAAAAGAAAAAAAAAAAAAATTAAAACAGCTGTACTAGGAAAGTGATGCACAGGCGCCCCTGGTGGAATAAAATGTACATAATATCTATAGATATAGATCATCCATGTTAATTTTACATGGATATATATAGATATACAGTCTTGCAGTTTTCGTTTTTTATTTTATTAATTGCAATTAAACTACACTGAATTAATTAATCATTCGCATTCAGTGACCTACAATCGTCGATTAGAATTTTAAAAAAAAAAAATTAACTCAAATAATGGATTTTTTCACAAGTTAGAGTGTTTTCGGGTTTCACACATGACGGACAGGAAATTTTTTTGACCTATTTTGGTGTTTTTTTCCAATTCTATTGCAGTAAATCAATTTTTTAAAAGTATGGAATTAATCTCCATTAAATTATCTCGACAATAGTATGCAAAATATCTTGATTCCGTGAACTAACAAGGCTATAATAATAAAAATAGCCGCCGAAATGAGGCGAAAAAATTTTTTGTCAAGACAAAATCATGAGTCGTGCAAAAGCTACTTCTTTAAATCCGTATATCTGTAATAATAGATAAATATTGTGGTACCAATAAGTAGGTTACATATATGATGATCAAGGTCTTTTTTCAGAGTTTATGTCAATGATCATTTACATTTTTGAGTTTACCATTTGTTAAGCGTTTTTTATTTCACATATTGCGACAAGCTACAGAGTTACCGACATTAACAGGATGCAGTTGGAAGTAATAGGAATTAAAATCTCACTAGTTCAACGTTTGAACTAAACGATTCTTCTAGTGGAAATGAGTCGACTCAACGAGTTGAAAGCATCTGCAGTGACAATGGGTACGAGTTCGGAGAACCGATGAACAATGGAATCTGAAGTTCAGGGAATACAGACCCTAAACCAAAAGACACGTTAGTGCTCAAGAGTTGCAGGAAGTCACTCGAAAGAAATGTATTCTTAGAGAGTCCAGAAATACCCTTCAATAAACTAATTATATTCTCTTCTACATTACATTGCTTCCTTTTGTAATAAATTGTAAGCCTAGCACATAAACTTCGTCATTTCACTTTCCATATTACAATGTAAGTAATATGTTAGTTTCCTATTACATGCCGTGACAGCAGACACTAATGCCACATTCACAAACGAGTCAAGTGATCAGAAACTTGAAGAGAAAACAACCGAAAAGAGTACAAAATTGTATACGAACTGGTCATTATGACGTAACCTTATGTGGAACATCGCCCACATGGCTAGAGAAAGTTTACCACATTGTTTGTATGATATGTAAAGCATATTGAGAATTGGGAAGATTATATGTGTAGGGGTCTCCACATTACCGAACTAGCTGGCGCCACAAAAATCCTGCATCGCGCTAGCGAAGTATTCTCAAAAATTTACTATATATACAACTTCTAAAGATGAATGATCGGACCTCGGTCCCGGAGCACGATCACCCGGCTCGGAGGAAAATCTTCCTATTGTTACGGTCGAACGTATAACCATAGCTCCCGTACATAAGGTTTTTGCTAAAACTCAAATGCTGGTTTCACAGTATAAAATAATTAATAACGATATAACTTTTAGTCCCCTTACAGGTTAGGAAGACAAAACATTAAGTAAACTAAACAAAGATTGTATATTAAAAACTATAGACTTAAGACTTAATAGAAATGGAAATAAACTTGTGACATATTTCTGATAAAGGTAAAGAAATCACACGTGAACTTGAGTACTTATGACCAAAGTCTTCGAACAGTGCATGTTGACTTATAGCTTCGAAACGTGGGTTTCATAAGAACGCTCAAAGGTACTTAGCGGGCGATTGAGATAGTAGAGAGATTGAGATTGAGACAGAGTATCTTTAATCTCTTTACTTAATTAGTTTATCAAACTAGGAATGCGGAGATTCGTATAAGAACCAGAGTTACCGACATAGCTCAACGATTAGCAAAGCTGAAGTGGCAATAGGCAGGGCACATACTCCAAACAACCGATGGCCGTTGGGTTCCTATGGTACTGGAATTGTGATAAGAGTAAGTCGCAGATAGCCACTGGAGCCAATCGGCACTCAACCGTGGTATTGGACTTGCATTGGTTGATATGATTATGAGGGCAGTGCTTTAATGCTTTTACGAACTGCATGCAACTAAATCACCCTAAAATGATGATTTAGTATAACAGGCAGTCTTCATAACAGCCGCGTTTTACTTTGTTCGATGCTATTTATAAATTGCTTTCTTTAATACATTTTCCTAATGAACTGTCGAACAATGGTGGAAAATAACGCCCGTGCAACGATGCGATAAATTTCCACCCATTTTCTAGATTACGCGCCATATTTTTAATCACCGGTTAAACGCTGCTCCCTTTTTTCAAAAATAATCTGAGTAAGTTCTACAACAATTACGGTGAAATGACGCAAGAATTCTCAACAAGGCTCCACGGTGTAGAAAAGATCGGCAAAATCTCCTGGTATCTAATTAGGACATTAAGCATTTGGTAAAGACTTTACTTTTACCTAAAAAATATAGTCTGTTAGACTTTATTAAATAGATATCAACTTGTTTACTATAATGGTGTAATAGAATTATAAAAAATATAATAAAACGAATTCTATGTTTATATTCGTTTGGTCGGAATATTGACTGCGAAAGATTTGCACCAAATTTGTTTTTAAAACTGCACCATCTGCCAACCAGAACAAAACGCAATCTGAACTAAATTTTAGTATCTACTTAACCACAGTGAGATACGCAATAAAACTCATTGAAATTACACCCGATTACGAAATATATCAATGTCACGAATTGGTCCAAATCGATTCAACAATTTGAATTTTGGTTCGATTATTTTATAGTAATGAATTATCAAATATCGATAAATAAAGCAACGTAGGGAAAATATTACGTGTTGCCTACCTCCTACACGGCACCTACGCCTTTATTAGTTCAAAATTTATCTAGTTAGCTTCATGTTGTAAAATTATACGACTAAGACACCGGGAGGTACGAGTATCTTTGTATCGTTCGAGTCCATGTAGGACTAAAGTGTATCGATAATGCATTCGTATTTATATCAAAATATCCACCAACTCAATGTCATGGTTGTTAATCGAATATAATTTTAATTATTTCTTGAAAACTATCTATTAACTATTTAATAAAATATCTGGCAAACATGAATTTATAGTTATCAAAAGTTTAATTATTTACCCACTTATTAAATTTACTGTAACATTACGGTTGTACTAAGTACTTACTGAGTTGATTAAAGCAAACTATTTAATACAATGCCGTGTGGTGGCAGATCAGAATACAGTTGTCACCACCACTCTTCTTCCCGCGGGTGTCGTACGAGGCGACTAAGGGAACACAACGGAGCGCAGGCAGGCAACGTCCTCTGTGCTACTACTACCATCTACTGCGATCACCAACCCACCTGCCCAGCGTGGTGATTATGGGCAAATCCTCCAGTTGGGAGAGACCTTTAGTCCAACACTGGACTGTTATAGGCTGTTGTTGATGATTAAACATATTACCTAGTTTTTCTTTTTCTTTATTCCACATATGTAAGTAGTGGCGGTAACTAGCGAGTTCTAGAATATAGTTCCTCCGTCTGTATTTCTGTTAGTTGCCTTTTAGGTATAAACCACTTATACGATTAATGTATATTATATGTATATTCTAAGTATTTATGTATATTATTCATAAAAATATTCATCAGTCATCTTAGTACCCATAACACAGGCTACGCTTACTTTGGGGCTAGATGGCGATGTTTGTATTGTCGTAGTATATTTATTTATTTATTTATTTATTTATTATTATTTACATACCGCATCACAGAAGCATGATGGGTTCTTTAAATGACCTCGCCTTTATGCGAGTTAGACTAGCACGTGATGGGTTCGCGGGAATCAACGCGGGCTCTGCCAAGAAGAATTTGGGTTGGGATGTCGGATAGACTTCTCAAAGTAAATTTTCGACAGTTTATTGAATACTTTTAAGTGCACCGCTGGCCTAATAAGGTTGGGAGCCCTGCCCTAGACCATTGAGTCAGCTGAACAAAGCACCTACCACAAGACATTAATTACAATGGTACCACAAATACACAATACTGTATGCCTTGAATAATAACGGTAGAGTTTGGTAACGGTATGATCTCGACGCTGCTGATTCAATGTGCCCAATTCTGAATAGTATCTGAAACGTGATTCTCGATTTTAGAACGATAAATCGTGCACGATGTCGCGACGAGGTGTATTGCTTTATAAGCTTGCTCCGATTCAGTTTATATTTGACTAGCGGTTGTCTGCGACTTTGACAGCGAACATTTCAACTCATAACTCAGTGCTACAGGGCACGGGTCTCATCTTAGAATGAGAAGGGTGTAAACTTGACGTTTCAAAAGTGCTTATATTATGCCTACTTGAAATAAATGAATGTTAAATTTAGAATTTTAAAGATAGTAGTTCACTACTAGTACTTTAGATTGGTAAAATTCAGTCGCCTTTGAGAACTTTATGGAGAACTCTCAGGCGAGTAGGTTTCCTCACGCTGTTTGCCTTCACCGTTCAGTTTGTAAGACCATAACAAAAATAGAAATTCAGAAATAATAGATTCCCAAATTTCCCCTGCAAGGAATCGAACCCGGGTCTTCGTAAACTACCTACATACCCGCGTTATACTGTGGAACAGATCATAGGTATGAAAATCGATTTCATATTGCACGTCTTAATGTCGTACCCACACTTGTAATTGTCGCTGAATGTTTTAGCATTTTAATACAGTCCGCGTCGATTACCTTTAAAGGCTTTGTGAAACCTATTCATTAACATTTCCGAGAAGCGCTGCTCGATATTAATCGCCACGTAGGTAGAGCAAGAAAAAAATTATGGCTCAGCTTAAATTACTTTCAGCTTAGCTGCCGTAGTGGGTTTCTATTCGTCGTCAGTCGTCAAGAGGTTACCAACACAGACCCATCACGCTGCTCCAATTCAGGTCTTCAATCATAATAATAATATTTATTTATTTGCCAAACTGTGGGTACATAACAAGTACACATTTCATTAAACAGGCCCTTTACAATCGACTGTCACAGACAATGTACAAACGTTTTTTTAAAAATAAAAATTAAGTATAAATTACAATTACAAATATTACAACTTACAAATGGTACGATTACAAAAGTTATTTATTAGTGACAGCACCCGGAAATTACTTATTATATGAGTAGGTATCTTGTTTGCATTTGAAGCAAATAAATATCACTTGATTTAACGGTATTTCGGAAAACAACGTGAAGAAATAATCTGCAGTTGAGCCTCATAAGCCTCAATTTTTATATATTTTTTTCTTAATAACAAAGACGAGCCCCGTTTACCCATATTCCATCAGTCTGTAATCTTTATACCTATACTCAATGCCGCTGTAGTTAAACAAAACGCGCTGACTCGTATATGTTTGAATACATTAAAATATTTTAAGAATATTTAAACGCGTGCAGAATAATTTCAATACATGCTTCAAGTTAATTCTGGGAACTTGTTTTAAATTGATTCAAGATTCTTTCCTTGCACGATGGGTTCTGACCGCAGACCTTTTTTGGTAAATTACCTATGCAAACTAATATTATAAATGCGAAAGTGTGTTTGTTTGTCCGCCCTTTTTTTTGGCGTAGTGGAAAAGCTTTACTGCTACCTTCGACCCTTGGGCAGCACGGAGGTTATGTGGGACTCCCTGCTCTAAAGGGGGTATATCCAAACTAAAAACCACGACGTCCGTCTTGTTGGCTTAGTTAGACGCCCGGGGAAAACCGTTGTATACCTCCCGGACGTCTACCAACCACCCAAACTGATTGTTGGGGCTCCCGCGCTAGCGAGGAGGGGATCAGGACAGCTTGAGCCCCGCCTCAGACCGTAGAGAGACTTGCGTAGTGACGGGTAGCTCTTTACGCCCTTATAATTTTTATATTTTGGATGGTCCATATATCGAGGAAGGCTATATAACATAACTTTATGACCAGTAGAAGCGCATCATTAATAAAAAAAGTTGCACAAATTGAGAAAGTTATCCCTTTAATTGCTTCCAATGCGTGCGCTACCTGAATGCTATTGACGTATGGTAAAATAATGTATAACGGAATTATAACTCTTTAAAAGTTGTAAAAAAAGTTCGTACAGCATATATTTATCTTTTAAGATCGATTCATATGCTGACAAAGTCGCGAGGGACCGCTAGTCAGATATAAAAACTTAGCACATTATGTTTATATAGACGTAATCAGTGTGTGAGTAGAGTTTGTGATAACACGCGATTACAATTTAGTTGTAGCAGATAGGATATATGGTTGTATACTGAGTTTCTAGCCAGCTTAATTTAAGTAGAATCGACATTTCAGTACAACAATACCATTTTCGTATCATTACGACAGTTCGAGTAAGAATAGTAGAATTAACGATTAGATTGAATAACTTTTGCTTCTGCTTCGTTCCGCTTAAAAGAAAAATAAACGTGTCGCATTGCCCGCGTTTTTATCGATTACTATATACCTAAGCGTTATGTTAAACAAATAGTCTATAACCTCCTCAAGGATTTGTCTATTAAGTAAACACCAAAGAAAAATTTGCAGTTGAAATAAATAACAAACTCTTCAGTTAAATTATTACCTAGTATTCCTATAGTGTATGTTGCCAGTGATCACTTACGGATCGGAGACGTGATCGCTAACTATGGGCCTCATAAGTCAGAGTCACTCACGTGATCAAATCAGAAATGAGGAGATCGGTAGAAGAACTAGAGTTACCGACATCAACGAGTCGCGAAGCTAAAGTCGCAATGGGCGCGGCACATAGGTCGGAGAACCGGTGGATGTTGGGGTTCCAAGGTGTTAGAGTGGCACCCCGCATCGGTAAGCGCAGCGTTGGTTGACCCCCAACCAGGTGGACAGACGACATCAAAGGAGTCGCGGGAAGCCGCTGGATACAAGCGGCCCAGAATCGTGGAGTTTGGAACGCCCTACTATGTCCAGCAGTGGATGTCAGTCGGTTGATTTGAGGATGATGATGATGATTCCTATAGACCGACGTCATAGCAGCACTCTATGTTTTTCCATTGTTTACCGTACACATTCACCTAGGTTCAACAACAAAACTAAAGCGATGCGTTCCCAAGGCACAAAGGAAACTTTTTTTCCTAATAACAAGCAAAAAATCGCACGTAAACGGCTGAGTGATTATGTCGTTATGACGCAAGTGCATTGTGCTTGCTGCAGTGAGACAGAGCGATTGCACTGTGTAATATGCGCTTTACACTTGCCGAGATCTATATAAACTTTAATTAATTTTATCATCGATATCAAGCCCATACCAGCCAACTACAGGGCAAGGGTTTAGGCCGTAGTCCACCAGCAGACATTCTGGAGAACTCACAGGCATGGAGGTTTCCTCGCGATGTTTCCCTTCACCATTAAAGCAAATGATATTTATAACTTGCTTAAAATGCACACAGCACACCAATACAAATTTTGAGGTGCGAGCCACTGCGATTTATTTTGTTATACCTACATATTTTTGGTTACGATTCGGTTAGGGCTTTGGCCTCCCTTTTCACGTCTCATTTTCGCAGTTATGTGCGTTTTTAATTTCAGTAATTAAATAGATGGTGGTAGTAGCACAGAGACTTATGTTATATTTTTCATTTACAAAGTCATCAATTTATCGATAGCATATTTATGACTTTCTATAAATATACTTAGGTTATCGAATTTTATTAATTTAGCCTGGGATTTTATTGTAGATGTTTGTGCAAATTGAGTCGTAAATTTTCTCAAAATTAAGGAGAGGCAATGTTATGTCATTATGTGTAAATATGTCTTGTCTTGACTGAGTAAAGTAAAAGTACCTGCGCGTCGGGGGTTAAAAGCCAAAGAGTCATAAGACATCAATCTGCCCGGCCCTCGTACTCAAAGGTTGTGTTCCGACCTTAACACAGATAACTAGCACTATTTCTGCCCCCCGCTGTGTTATCGATTGAACCTGTTTTAATGAAATTCACTGCATAAGTGCATTTTAATGTCGCTTTTTGTTACTCTTTTTGTTTGCATTCGATTAACTAACTATTTGTTGATTGTTTGCTGCATAGTATGGAACTTGCCATTGGCGTCGGTCTGTCTTATGAAATTGCGATGGGAGAAGCACGTATCGAGGGAGACAGTAGAACGTTGCGGTCCCAAGGTGCTGTAGTGACGACCCCTTACTTGAAAACGCAGTGTTCGCAGATCCCCAACGAGATGGGCAGACAAAACCTAACAAGTTGCAGTCCACATGCCGCACCGTGGCACCGGCGCGTGTAGTGTGGAAGTCCTTACGATGGACTCTTGTCCAGCTTTATTTTAGTGACAATTTATGGCAGTCGACCCCACAAACCATCGCCTAGTATCAGTATCATACAAGGAACATGTTTCACAAAGTGTACCCGAGCGAAATAAAGCAATACTGCATTATGGTCGCTCTTCAGTTAACCAGAAATGTTACAAAATGATTTATGCTGCTTATAAATCTCGAATTTTCATATATATGACGGCCGACTGGCGCAGTGGGCAGCGACCCTGCTTTCTGAGTCCAAGGCCGTGGGTTCGATTCCCGCAACTGGAAAATGTTTGTGTGATGAGCATTAAGTGTTTTTCAGTGTCTGGGTGTTTATATGTATTTTCTAAGTATTTATGTATATATAAAATTGTGCGGCGGTTTACTTTTGTTGATAAGGTTTTTAGGTGTTACATGTTTGAACAAATGAAACATGTAATACAAAGGAAATGAAAGCATTTTCGGGGAAAACATCTAATCCAACATTTTCGGGATGTCCAAAGGAGTTACCCTTGGACCTCAACTAATGAATATCTATAACAATGGCAAAAGCGCAGTTTTAACCGCAAACTAATTTCACGTTGGATGACATCATAGAGAAACACAGCTGATTATCAGGCTATCCCTATCAGTCGTTATCGGTGAAGATATTGATAAATCCTTTAACGACGTTGATAAGGTCACAAGTGGTTACTTTCAGCGAAATAGATTACAATTGTGAAAAATTTGTTTTAAATCTATTTTGAACCTTGTATGGATTGTATTAAACACGTCAGTACTGCAAGGATAGATCAATTGTCGGAAACAATAATAATATTGAATTCAATGCATAAATGCAATCGTTTCATATTCATCCGTAGCTCGGGTTATTTTACAGTTGAATTCTTTAGATAAATAATATGTTCAATGCCATTCCCAACTATGAAATGCTTCATTGAATAAAATCGCAGAATTGTTTCTACAAATATTCTCGTTGGCAAGTATTTTTACTTGTTTTAATTTTTAGTCTGTTCTTGACTCTTACAAATTTTACTAAATTTTCTTGAGAAGTTAGTATTAAAATCTTGAGATCGTATAGTTAAGTTATTAAAGAAGTCCTTAAAGACAGAGAACATGATGAACTACTATGGCTGGATTAATTTAGATTTCTTGTTTATTTCGTATTCCTCTTTCGGGATTAGTTAAAAAACATAATTGGAAAAGCTTACAAATACACAATACAACGAGAAAAGTTGTATTTCCTTCAATAGTTGACGTTTATTTTCGTTGAAAATCTAGATTTAAGCATACGAAAGAAAGTCAAAACTGATTTTATAATAAGAAACTAAAATTCCAAAAGCATACAAGAATCAGCACATATAGACGTCAAGATAATTATGTAGATATAATAAAAACCTGTCACTGTTCGTCTAGTTTCCATTCGGAGTCCGCAAACGGACGGAAATTACTCTTTTATTATTGCCCACTTTTCTAGTCAAGCCGGCGTGTTTAACCCACTATACCGAACTGGGTCACAGAGTTTCCATCGCAGACATTCGTGACTACGTAGTTGATGCAGATTTTTTTGAAACTTTCATTATTTATGCCACTTATGATAAAATAATACTGGCTTTTAGAACGTTATATTTGTATTTGCGTCTATTTGGCAAATGAGAAAATTGTATCGGTACGTTAGTTATTTCATGCGAAGGTGCAACAAAATTTTGTTTTGCATATTATAGTATTCATAAAAGATTCAATTGATTAATTAGATAATGCTAAAACGTTGTATAATTTGACACTTTCCTGAAACCACATTAAAATATATACATATATATTATTACCTAAATAACGAAAAACTTTGGCGAAATTTATTTGCCAATCCAGCCAAAACGTCCTATTTATTTCTCAGTGAAATATTTATGAAAGAAACCTTCAATAAATATATTCAATAAATAACCTAGATTGCAATAATATTGATCTGAACTTGACTATTAAAAGTTACTTTTGCTCTTGAGATTACAAGTGGACTTTGCTGCTATTTACACTCTAAGTACATAATATTAACAAACCTAACAAAAATCGTCCTAACTTTTCTTACTTCTATAACCCCTAATGAGTTAAGGACAAAGGCAGGTTTTATAATCATAAGAGAACAAAGTTAGTGTGTGAAAAACAAAAAAAAACGATTAATACTACTTATATTATGTATCTATTATTTGGTGGTTCTTAAAAGGTTCCTCGGTTTAAATTACAATGTAAAAAAATCACTTATATAAGTTACGAGTATGCATTAACATGACTATTTTACATTTAAATACTGGACTACCCTTTAAAAACTGGCTTCAATTTAATTGATCTGAACGAAAACTACATAAACTCAACTACATATAAGCAGCATAAAGTATTGTATTCAACTTCACTGTTGCAATGCCGGAAATCAAGGTCCAATTGCTGCCCGTTTCACTTGGCCGAAACAAAACCTCCACGGCATCACAAATTATAATCTGTCGACCGTAAAATAAAAGAAAGAAAAAAACACACAATTATTCCTTGCAAGATGATCGGTTGTGAGTCATCAGAGCTACTTGAAATTGGTATACAATTGCGGTATTATTTCAATCTGACTTTCATTTACAGCCTCCAACAGATGTTCCAACATTATTTTTCTCTTCTGGAACAAAACTTTGATTATTTGTATTTATATTGTATTACAGTCTTCACTTCGTTGTCAGGCTTTAGTGGCTAATTGCAGAAGATCAATTACCATTTTTGCATATAATTCCGATAGCAGTCAATGAAAGTTTGGTGCTCAGAATTTCTTACCCGTCGACTCGGTATAAATGGTTCGATTAACCAACCCAATAATCTTCAAACTCTTAAAACTATTGTCGCTTGGCCACATAATATATAAAACCATGGTTACTGAGGGAAGTAAAGTATCGGTCTGAACAGATACTATTATTGTAGAAATTGAAACCAAAGTTTAGCGCTAGGTTAGAAGTAGACTTATGCACCTTAACAGTAAGCCTTTTATAGTTGATGTGTTTATATGCGCAATGCTATATATTTTTCTTTCGAATGTTATACAACTTATGACAAAAAGAGAAAAAATTGTGTATTTATTATTTAATCGCTATATATCTTTAATAATTACCTAAGGCCGAAAACAAATAACCGCTGGATTATCCTTCAACTTGAAAAACCCAATATTTCAATCGAACTATCATAAAGTGTTCTACAGATGAGCAGGTAAAACCAGCTGCCAACCCAAGTTTAAGTTCAAAGTTGGCATGTCTATAGACGATTTATAGGCTACTGAGCGAGGGAAAGTCAGATCTATTTCGTTAAAGCAAAGTGCTTTGCGAATAGGTGCGAGTGAGAATACTTCTGAGCTTAATCTTAACGCTTTGTTACACGATCTAGTTCCAGACAGTAAACAGAAATGTTAAATAGTTTTATGCATGAAACCTTTTCACCCGGATCATGTCGAAGCAATCACGACGGTAATAGCAAAAACGTGCAGTACGTAATAGGTAAATGTTTGATATTAATAAAACGGCTCGACCAAAAAACACATGCTCAACTCAAAAACCAGTTTTCGTTTAATGAGACCTTCAATAAAGCGTTGCTTCCAAGAAAACATACACGACACGACGCTTCGGATATGAGTCAATACGCCGAACTCAGTAATGAGAAAACCTATGAACATCATACGGTACAAAATAAACTGCTTCACATAGCATACAACAAAGGGTGCAAACGACGAACCGTCTAGCAATGTGATCAAGTATACCTGCGAAATGTAATGAAAAAGAACCTTGAACAATAGAAGCGACATGAAAAAATCCTTGGATACCTCAACCGATCAAGGTAAGTGACCTTTCCACGGCACTAAATCTTAGCAAAACCACTATTACACCAGTGACTGTAGATCCACAAGTTATTAACTGAATCAGCCGAGCGCGACGCAACGGTACAGACTAGTGTATATACCGACGCGGTGCACAGGTAAAAAAAAAACTTTTACGTTCACATCCAAACTGTCATCCGTTGCACATGTTCACTAAAATCGCTTAAACTCTATACACATAACATCACAACACGGGGGTTTATAGAAGGATATAAAAAAATTTGAAATGAGCGGAACAGCGATGCGTCCACTCCCCGCGACGTTTGGAAGGCGACTGAGGTCGGCTCACGGCTGCGCCCGCGCCGCTACGCTCACCCGGTTATCAGCCTTCGAGGGGGAAGGGGTGAGAAAGAAAACGTTTCTGACATTTCACGTGACGTGGTAGATAAGCAGAAAATTACTTAAGACAATGTTTACACCGCTTTTTGTTAGCGTTTTGTCTAGTTATCCTCGTTACTTAATTTTGGTGTCATCTTTGTTATAGATACCTGACATGGTCCATTATATAATATTGTTGTTGTTATTTCATCGAAGCAGCTATCGCTCGTATTTTCACTTAAGTTTAAATAAGTTATCTAAAATACTATTCGAGATCAATTGGTGAAAACATAGACAGAACCTACTTTTTATCTACCTCTCTAGCGTAGCTAGTGGAAGGTCCCGTGTTCGATCCCTTTCTGTGTCGATTCGGGATTAATAATTTCAGATTTTCATACGGCTACGGGGCTTCGACTCCGGTTGTTACCTTCGCGTCTAGCGCAAAGACATGCCGCTGATCGATTTGGCGTAGCGGTTATCGGTACGATGCCGAGTAGATACCTATTAGGTGTATTGCATTGTTTAATAACATCCTAGCTTGCATAAATCACTGACCACGAGGTGACATTGCAGCCAAGAGTTAACTTGTAGAGGAATCGAAAAAAAAAAAAAACAAATTATTCCAATACGAAACAAAGTGTCGGTCGATAGTCGAACACGCTTGTAGACCCAAGAGTTACATTCCACAATGTACTAAAACAGCGATAGTTCGAAGCATTCCAAATGGAGTTCTATGCAGATAAGATAAATGATATTTCACGTTACCACTCGTATCCGAACCGAACTCCGTACGTATCAGGTGTCCAGTCACCTGTTATACAAATATTGATGTAGAGGTCCCAAAATGGTACCATACATTTCTACTTAGTTGGCAGATGTTTATAATATTACTGTCCGAACCATGTTAGTTGTTACTCTTTTCAATACAAAATATGTTTGAGGCGTAGATAGGTTAACGTTCTTTCGTAAAGGTGCTAAATGCTGCTATATAAGGTTGAAATAACTTAAACTATAAATTATCTGTGCAGTTATTCATCATCATCATCATATCAACCCATTAGTGGCCCACTTCAGGGCCGTAGGCCACCACGCTGGCCCAGTGCGGGTTGGTGGGGTTATTCACAGCGAACAAATATATGTTATTTTTAACTACCTTGCATTATTAAATAAACTTAACGCCGATAGAACTATATGAAAAAGTAGGAAATTTCAAGTTGGTAATTTAAGATACCAACGAATTATTTCAAAATTAAATTAACGCGTCTCAAAATAAGGTACATTACTGCTTAACAATGCTTGCCCGTGTACATAAAATACACAATGGACTCTGCAATTATGCGATGGCCAACCTATTTGCATAAGTCACTAGTGGACTAGGTCATTAGTATTTATCTCTGAGCCTACCTGGTGCAGGTAAGGGATATATATATTTTTTATTCCATGACAAGTTAGCCCTTGAATGCAATCTCACCTGGTGGTATGTGATAATGCTAGTCTAAGATGATAGCGGGCTAACCTGTTAGGGAGTATGGTAGTCATACCCCTAATCGGTTTGTACACGACATCGCACCGGAACACTAAATCGCTTAACGGCACGTCCTTGTCAGTAGGATTGTAACTAGCCACTAAGTTCTTAGCTTGAAACAACCATTCGTAGCCTATAATCGTCCCCCTGCTGAGGTACAGGCCTCTTCTCTGATAGGGCATAAGAGCATAGACCCACCACGCTGCTCTAATGCGGTTTTGTGGGCTTTAACGACTATTATCACAAGTTAGTGATAATAACCGGGACGTAAGGCTTAACGTGCTCTCCGTGGCACAGCGGTTGACATTTCCTAACTCCGGGCTGTTACTAAAAATTCTTCATAAGAAAATGCAATACCCATATTTGCAGATGGCTTAAAATTCTTCATCAGAAAATACTGAATACCCATATTTGCAGATGGCTTATTAACACGTGGTCTAAAGTTTCGACCCCCACAAATCAAATCTAAGCATTAAAACATTTCTGCGTGTACATTAAAAACGTGACAGCCCGCGTAACGAGGTTTACGTGCAAATTAAATAAGCGTCTATCTGGATCAAGTTCATATTTTTATGGCGCTAAGCGTGCGCGACCGCTCATTGGAGGGCGTCTGTAAAAACTACCAGCAGTGAGCAGACTACATAATTTTACGTCTTTTACAAAAGACTCACAATAGGCAGTGGCGTGCATAGTGGGTATGCACAGGGTATGCAGATGATATAACATGGAAAAAATCTCCAATACGTGGGCTATTTATTAGGATGTTTGTTTTATATAACCGAATTAAAAGCCTGTAAACCTCCCAAATGATCAAGGAACGCATGTTCATCGAATCTACTAACACGTTGAATGTCCTAATACGAATTTCTTTACGCTGCTTTGAACCAGCTCTGCTCTCATCTCTCACAAGATAGACAAATAGAAGATTATTAAACTGTAAATGATGTTTAAATAGAGCGATCTGCTGAGTTTCTTGCCGGCTTCCAATCCGGTGGTACAGCCACTACAAACAGACTGACGCGACTTCTTTTTTTTTATTTGTATTGTAGGCTACTAATGTAGGCCTTAATGATAACCTTCACATGTCCATAGAAGGCTTGCTGCTGGGTGACTAAACTGTTCAATTATTTCGGTGTTGCATAAAAAAAAAACAACGAGACAAATAAAAGATTACATACTCGTTTCATACTTCGTATTCGTTCACGTAAGATAGGTCGTTGACCCGCTGCGGTGTAGGCAGGAAACGCTGCAAGAACTAGATTTCGAGACCTGTTCCTACGCGAAATACGTGCCATGTAAGGACTGTAACCGTGAACCCCACTTATGGTGTGGTTCGTGAACCGGAGTTAGCCAAAATTTGTTTCCTTAGGGCACACGCGATTTACCCCCCTTCCAGTGTAATGAACGATGTCCAGCAGTGGAAGTAAATCGCTCACAGAGGTTGAAGTGATACAATAAAAAAGACAATAAAAAAGTTACTATAAGTTTAGTTTCCCTAGAACCACGTATCTATCGACAAACACGATGCTTTAAGAATCAGCTTTTATTAGACTACAAGTTAGCCCTTGACAGTTGACTGCAATATAACCTAGTGGTACGTGATGATGCAGTCTACTATGGTAGCGGGCTAACCTGATACGGGGACAGTTTTATTAAATTAAGTGCGTGCGTGTGTGTGCGTGTGTGCGTGTGTGTGTGTGTGTGTGTGTGTGTGTGTGTGTGTGTGTGTGTGTGTAGCATCATATTTCCGAAACGGATGAACCGATTTTGTTTTGTTTTTTTTTGTTTGAAAGGCAAATCAGTCGAAAGTGTTATTAGCTATGAAATCATAACTGCCGAAAGTGATGAAAATCTGTCCAACATGGCCGCCGCTCCAAAATGGCAAATTGGGTAGGTACATATTTTTCGCAGCTCCCACAATTTGGGTATCAAATGAAAGTGCTTGACAACTAGAATACTATACACTGCGATAAATTTCGAATCCAAGATGGCCGCCACCACAAATTGGCGAATTTCATTTTTTTATTTCACAACTCCCTCTATATTGGTATCAAATGAAAAGCGTTGATTAGTAGTAAAGTGTACACTACATTAAACGTTTTTTTTTTTTTGGGAAAATATAGAAATACTACGACACATATCTCCATCGAGCCCCAAAGTAAGCGTACCTTGTGTTATAACTTATAGGTACTAAGATGACTGATTATTTGTTGAATATTTTTAAGAATAGGTAATATACATAAAATACTTATAATATAACGATAAACACCCAGACACCGAAAACATACATTCTTGGTCATCACTCAAACATTTTCCAGTTGAGGGAATCGAACCCACGGCCTTGGACTCAGAAAGCAAGGTCGCAGCCCACTGCGCCAATCGGCCGTCCAAAAATAGAGCTGCTGAACGCTTCATTTCTTTGTAGAAGCTTTCTGTGACAGAGCTCGTCCGAGGAAGTAGGCACTACCGTCGTGCTTATTTCTTCCGCTAAGCAGCATCACTGCATTCTGATCTGAAAGGCTTGATTGCTGTGCTGTTACAGGCACAGTCAGTAAAAATCGCGTATGTGATGATAAACATGATGATCGCCATGTAATCTTCTTAAATCTTACAATTTTTAATATATACTAATAATTATAATTACAATAATTTCTACGTCCTTCCGAAATATCTATGCTTAAAGCGGTTATGTTCTCATTGACGACCTACAGCGCCATCTAGGGTCAAGAAGGCAAAGTAATTGAAAAATAAACATATTGTCGAAAGTCGTGCTTCATTAAACAAAATATTTAAATGTAAAAAATACCATTGTTTAAGTTACAATAAATAAGCTATTACAAATAACATGAAGAACTTGGAATGTTTTATAGTTTCGCTATTCACCGCAAGATGGCGGTACCAGTACTATGAATGAGTGTATGTAATATGTAGTGGAGTTTTACACACAAAACAGGTGTATAATATTTATTATATTTATATAAAAGAGAAATGCCTCGTTTACTCAGTGGTTGCCATGTTCAACACCAGGTCTGAGGTCAGATCCAGAGTCCAAAATTGTCAGGTATTATTGGGTTTTTGTGATAAGTACCGGGCATGTACACAGAACGTGTTAGAAAATCGGCGTTGTCCTCCCCCGTGCCTCGGTGAGCACGTATCTGGTGCTGCGAATGGAGACAAGATTTTTTTCAACTCATTAGTACGAGTACACAGATCTCGCGATGAACGATGTTGCGTCAAAACCTATTAGGAGTAGGTGTCAAGCCTCATGCGACTGTAATGACACCGGCAACCACGCCCTTCAGACCGGAACACAGCATTCCAACAATATTGTTTTCTTTTACGGTAGTACTGAAGAGCTCCGTCTCAAAAAGTTCTACTACTACACGTATGTACATTTTTCAGCTGTCATGTTCCTGTATCTTATATCTTTAAACGAGCAATTCTTGTATATATAAATGGAATCTCGGAATCGGCTCCAACGATTTTCATGAAATTTAGTATACAGGTTGTTTCGGGGGCGATAGATCTGGGATAAATTTTTACAAAATGTCATTTTATTCGTGTTTTTTACGGTAATAACCGATTTGGTGCAGACGAAGTTGCACGGGTCAGCTAGTATTTTTCAAGTACAGCATTAGTTCAATACTCTTCTATATTTATTCTTTACTAGCTTCTGCCCGCGTCTTCGTCTGCGTGGATTTCAGAATTGGGTCTAAAGCTTCGCTCGTTGATCCTACCATGAGAACTATTTGAGAGATGGGTATATGTCTTTTCCCATAGCATAGGTGACATGCATACCAAATTACAGAGCTGTCTGTCCGCGGCTTAGCTCGTAAACAATTTTCAATTTTCCCTCGGGAACTCCTTAAGGAATCGGGATAAAAGAAAGCCTATGTTCTTTTCAATGTCAATGCATGTTAAGTAGGCCTTGTTGCGTGATTGAGTAACAAACATCCACACTTTCACATTTATAATATGAATAGGATTTTGATAGTTTTATATGAGTTGCAGATAAAGTAAAAGTTAATTAGTATTAGTATATCCGAATAATTAGTAATTCCGAAAAAAAAAACTTGAATGTATGTACACACAAATAAATGGTTAAAAGTTTGAAGAGCTGCGAAATTCGTTTACATGGACAGGAATTTCCATTAGTTTTGTCATCATTTGAAGTTAAAAGTTGTGTGTATTAGGAAAGAGTAATTTGTTAAATGTTTTGATCTTTCATTTTGACTTATTTGTTTGTTTGTTGTTGTTGTTTGTGCCAGAGAGAATCACGGTAGAACCGTTCGATTTTAAATAAAAACCGCGGCGGTGGGTCGTGTTTAGTTTTGTATGGGAAATATTTATCAGAAGTTGCAAGCTGGCGAAGTCAGTTGGTTTCGCAAGCTATATTTGTATTAAAACATAAAAACGTCCATTTCAACATAAAAAGATCGTATATCTGTATACACGAAACATATAATGCTGTAAGTGAGTAACCTAAGTATATTGAAATACTAACCTAGAAACGATTTATCAATACATCCATCACCTAATAAGTGAATCTAGTCGCATAGATATATTACAAGTTAAGAACATGTCTAGATAAAGAACGTTTACTGATTTTAGATAAGCACTATCAAAATAAAATTGATAAACTATAACAAACAAATAATATTTTTCTTAGACCAGGGCGCGTTTGGAACCCTCGTAGCTTTAGTTTCAAGTTGACGAATTTATTTATCGCCTTCAACTCACTTATATGTCATATTTTACATGTAATGTACGCATCAAAAGTGCAATATATGTGCCTATTTGAATAAAGAAATATTTGACTTTGACTTTATCAATACTGAAATCTATTTCATTTACACATTTACTATCAGCAGCTATTTTACAGCTGCTACGTTTATTTTTGTAAACTTTAAACCGCGGTCTGTTATCGCCTGAACACTGACTTGCATCATCTCAATCATAATATTACACAATTATTCATTGTAAAGTCAACATCTCTTGAGGGTGCTCCGGTTTCGGAGCGTAACGTGCGTAGAGGGTACATTGCCGAAGATCTGTTTGGTGTGGAGTATAAGGTTTGAAGACATTATAAATTACACCATACAGATTCTCCTGCTTTTCACGCAGTAGGGGTATAGCAAATTAAGCTTAATTTTCATATCACATCATATGTTAGTTAACTCGGCGATAGCTTCTGCGAGACGGTCATCGCTTTGAAGGAGGCTGCATGGCGAGACAGAGAGGCAGACGTGGGCGCTAACAGTGGTGTGCATAAAGGGTTCTTAGGCATAAAGCAAGAAGATCGAATAAAATAGGAAAATTCGCCTTCCATACAAGTTGTATGAAATTTTTAAGGTAGGCAGTGCATTTGTACATATACGACGAGCACGCCACTGGACGCTAACCCTAGTCTCAGAAGAAAACTGCAGGCAGAAGCCCCCCACAAT
This sequence comes from Pararge aegeria, assembly GCF_905163445.1. NCBI lineage: Eukaryota > Metazoa > Arthropoda > Insecta > Lepidoptera > Nymphalidae > Pararge > Pararge aegeria. Next base: position 8,304,965 of record NC_053204.1, on the reverse strand, counting down.
TAGATTTGATCTGTTTTGATTGACTATTCGGTAGTCGAAACTCGAAGTCCTTAGGTTTTTCTTGGAAACAAATTATTCACTTCACGAACTTAAGGGTGGTGACGTAACAAGAAATTACCATGGAAAGTAGAGCACGTCACAGAAACAACGCCATGAAAGATGGCAACCGGCACGCTTCGTTATAGGTTATCTCTTGGCGCAGCCCTCATTTATAAAGAGCTTTGATTTAATACCTGCCGAGTTATTTAATAAACGTGGCATAGCGTCGATATTGGTACGCAGTGTTTTTACGTCCACACGTTTGAAATGTGCAGTCAGTTGATTGCAACGTTGCCAAGCTTATTAATAAGGGCCACAGATTACAGAAATCTGGATTTATTTAAATACCACATCTTGGATAAAGAGGGTATTTCAAAGAAGGAATGTTTATTTCATAGGTACTATAATATCTACATTTGTATTTTTTTTTATAAATAATTGTCGGACCAAGAAGATGGCCTGCCTCATAGATGGACAGTGAAAACGAACTAAAAAGAGCAACACTTCCAATAAAGAATACAGTAATTTTATAAATTGGGTAAATAATTAAACTTTTGATAATTATAAATTTATATTGGCCAGATATTTTATTAAATTGAATAGGTTTTTTTACAAATACGTTAATAAATATTATGTATTTAATAAATAGTTTTCGTAAAAATATATTTGACTAGCTGTTGCCCGCGACTTCGTCTACGATTGATTTTGTTTTTTGATGTGGCATTCAATTTAGTTGTAGTTCTAAAAAAAAATAGTAGAAAGTATTCAGTATAAGCCTTAAATGAGGGGTTTGCTGCTGTCCGCTGAGGAGTTCTGTCCTCTATCTCCAACCACAGTTTGGGCAAAATTGAACACATATTAAACCTTTATAGTACAAAAATAATTATTTAAATCGGTTATAATTTGTCGGGTTTATGGTGTAAAATCGTCAAACACTTTTATCCCCTATCCAAAGGGACCGAGCTTAATGTCGGAATAAAAAGTAATAGGATACTTTTTCTCATGGATCACTTCTAACACTTCCAAGAATATGTGTACAAAGTTTCATGAGGATCGGTTGAGTCGTTTTTGCGTGAAAGCGTAACAAACAATGTCCATTACATTCATTTGGTGGGTATTTCGTTATAAATACGACTGCATTATGGGTATACTCCAGTCCTACATGGACTCGAACGATGCAAAGATACCTCCCTGTGTCTTAGTCGTTTATCAAAAGACATCCTTCATAAGACCACCCTGTGTCCAACAACCTGAGGGCCCTGAGGCGTAGGTTTTAAGCCTCACGTGCCAGTAATTGCATAAAAGCAAAAGCGCTTTAGAACGGAACACAGCAATGCTGATTGGTGGATGGAAAACAATGGAAACGCGACTAAATCCAATGGTGCAAGTAAAGTGTTTTATTGAGATATTGGAAGAGTTTTTTTTTTAATAATTGACTGGCCAAGCTCACATGGCCCACCTGGACCTGTGACTTCAAAATATCGGATTAAAAGGCATAGTGATTGTACTTCCCCTGACGAGGCTTTTATAACAAAAAGTGTGTGCGTGTAACCTTTACGCGCGATTGAAGTAAAACTTTTATTATTATTTGTTGATGAAAGAGTAAAATGTTCCTGGGACTCCGCCATTTCAATTAATATTCACAATTTCATTTTATATTCTATTGAAAAATCATTAAATAAATAAATAATAAATAAATAAATATACTACGACAATACACACATCGCCACCTAGCCCCAAAGTAAGCGTAGCTTGTGTTATGGGTACTAAGATGACTGATGAATATTTTTATGAATTATATATACATAAATACTTAGAAAATACATATAAACACCCAGACACTGAAAAACACTTAATGCTCATCACACAAACATTTTCCAGTTGTGGGAATCGAACCCACGGCCTTGGACTCAGAAAGCAGGGTCGCCGCCCACTGCGCCAGTCGGCCGTCAAAATATCACTTTCACATTATCATTAATATCACTTTCACATTTTATAAATATTTTCATTTGTTAAATAGAATAATTGAGAGTAGTAGAGTAGAGTAGAAAATTGAAGGTCAGATCAGCACATGTCAATATAAACTTGTAATTGAATATTATAGAATGTCGCAATCGTCAGAATATTTATCAATAATATGTATATTAAGAGATTTTAAAAAAACTTTGCAAATCAAATTTGTTTTTTTTAAACTGTTGAATTTTGATGCACTTTGCTATTCACATTGATATCCGTTTGAAAACATTGGAAATAAATAATCCTAATTGATTATGATATTTGCCACTAGCTGGGGTATTAGTCGGCGTTTAAATAGCGGAAACCACACAGGCGTCTGACGTAAGCGTTACTTCCGTCAGAAAAAAATCTTAGTTACTCCCTAGTCGCGCCTAAAGAAGTTTTACTTCAAAAAGTTCTGCTACTTCTAAAACTTGTATAGCCTGTTCAGAGATTATTACAGTTCAGATAACTTATCGAAACTCAGCAACCGTTGGATTCCGAGGATTTCTTTTATTTTCACAATAGATAGCGACACTTTCTAGTCAATTGTGTTTCGCAAAAACCTGTTTCGCGACAAATCGACAAACGAGTGACTAAGTTGACGGATGACACACTTTCGTAAGATATTACCTATTCATTTATTTATTTTCATTTTATCATTTAGGTACATCTAGCGTGTCTATACACAACCTGCTAGGTATATTTTCATATTTTTAACTGAGCAGTTTGCAGTTTAGATGCAGTGGTATCATCATCACGAGCACTATCAACCCATTACTGAACTGCTACAGGGCACGACTTTTTTGACCAGGGTACGCACGAAGTAGGTACATGGCATAAAATGGAAAAATTTCTCTCCAATACGAGTTATATAAAATAATTTGGGTATACAGTGCTTTTGTGCATGTATGAAGTGCACGCATCTGGGCACGGGCCTTCTCCCTTGTCAGTGCAGGCAGTGTAGGCAGGTTTCCTCACGATGTATTCCTTCACATTTCGGGCGTGTAACGAAACGACCCGAATATTCTATGTGACGCAATCCTCAAAAAACGTGCAAGTACAAAAACAATGCGAACAATTTTCTTCAAACATCGGTCCAAAAATGATAGCATCGCGAAAAACGCGACCTGTCGTGGGCGTCAGCATTCAGTGGTGTTACGCAAGCGGCAAGGACGAGCTATAAATAAAGGCTGCAAAAAGGCGATACCAAAATAGGTATACTCCGGTATTTCATGGCGTGCTCTTCATACGTGCGCAAAAGCACTGCCTACCCAAAAACAAATATGCTTTCCTAAACCTTTCGAAAATGACAATTAAATTATTGTTACGAGATTCGAGACTTCTCCCAAAGCATATGACGTCATCAAGATAAACAATACACTTTTCATATTGTAAACCAGACATTGCTACTGTCATCTAGATAAACACTTAGACTGACTCCACAACCGCTTTCCGTAGGTGTCATAAGAGGTGACGAAAAGGAATATAACAGAGACGATAAGCAGCGTCCATTCTGCTTCTTCTACCAACTACTGCCCAGCGGGGACATTATCGATAAACCCTCCTTATGAAAGAGTCCTTAAATCCAAAACCCCGACTCACGTACTGCTCCGATGTAAACGCGCAGCATAGCATTTAGACGGCCGATTGGCGCAGTTTGCAGCGACCCTGCTTTCTGAGTCCAAGGCCGTGGGTTTGATTCCCACAACTGGAAATGTAGGTGTGATGAACATGAACATTTTCCAGTGTCTGGGCGTTTATATGTATAATATTCATAAAAATATTCATCAGTCATCTTAGCACCCAACACAAGCTACGCTTACTTTGGGGCTAGATATGGGTATTGTCGTAGTATATTTATTTATTAGTATCCACCTTCAATGGATTCTATAAAAAATAAAAAAAAAGATCTACTCGCGTAGTCGTTATGATTTACAGCACATTCCTTGACGAGCATAACAAAGACTTTAAATGGTTCGGTAGGTACGGAACGCGGTCTGCTATTTAACACGTATACTTAATATATATGGGCAGTTGAATCACTCATATCTCCCGTTACATATTTTTGCTCTTAATCAATTCTTTGTTAGTTGTTACTTACTCATTGTGAATTCAATTCTTTAATAACAGCAATCAAAATAATTAGTTGAAGGCTTTTGGGGTATTAAATGACCTCTTAAACTCGATTCTCAAACACAAGAGCCTTTTAAGGTCGTTTGAAAAACCGTTTTTGAATAAGAAATTTCTTGTACTTTTATTAAATTTTATACGGTATAAACCTTTCTCACTCTGGGAGGAGACCCGTGCCCTGTAGTGAGCCGGTCATAGGTTTACATTACATGATGATGATACACAAAGAAGTAAAAAAAAATGTGTGTTTATGGATTTGTACCGTCTAATATCCGAGACAGCTAAACCGATTTAGAAATTCCCACAGGCATGTAGGAGATTTTATTTGGGGAAACAGAAGCCCAAACCCATGATTTAACAACGCGCCACGAGATAATTACCTCTACCGGTTACTCACATTTCTTCTATGGAGATAGTGCGTCGACATAACTATCTCTTGGCGCGCATGCTTGCCCAGCTGCTAGCTACGTTCTAGCTTTGCACTCTACATCAAAGTTAAATCAGCAAAAACAGAACGCTATAAAACAATTCAATACTCGCTTCCATATACAACGATGCGCAGGTAGCCACTCGTAAAACACGACCAGACAGTTAAAACGCGCCGAATTCATTTCCCAATTGAAGTTAAAAGTGAATTGATAGTCGGCTAAATATGCGCTTCCTCGGTATTGAAGCGTTTTAAGTCGTCAGGGTTGGCGATTTCAAAAATAATAATTAAAATAAAATGTTTTCTATAATCTACTTTTTAATATAATAGGAATAGCAAAAACCCTAACCAGATAGACAGACGACATCAAACGGGGAGCCGCTGGATACAAGCGGCCTAGAATCGTGTAGTTTGGAACGCCCTACAATAGACCTACGTCCAACAGTGGACGTCTGTCTGTTGATTTAATGAATAGCAAAAATAATATATATTTTGATATATTATTTTTTTTAAATATATTGATTCTCTGAATAACCAACGGCTCTTTGATATCTAAATTTTAAATATGTGTGTATCTGTAGTTAAAATAAGCTGGATTAACACTCCAAATGATATATTACAGAATGAGTCCGAATTGCAATTTCTGCCAATTCCTTTATAAAACTTCTATCCCTACTAATATTATACATGTGAATGTAAGTTTGTTTGTTACGCTTTCACGCAAAACTACTAAACCGATCATGACGAAACATTGTACACATATTCCTGAAGGTATTAGAAGTAATATAGGATGCTTTTTATCCCGAAATTAAGCTCAATTCTCTCGGGAGAGGGGACGAAAGTGTTTGACGATTTTACACCAGGCTTAGCTATCCTAAATACATAGAGTGCTGCCACATTTATGAGGCACATGTCTTTCTTTCTAAAAACAAAAACAAAAGCGGACGAAGTCGCGGGCAACAGCAAGTAAAATAATAAAGTAATACTACCAACTATCTGATTGCTATATTGTATTTTTGAGGTATAAAAGATAAGTGCACGCATACGTTCATTCATTCGATCATTTGAACACTTTTTCTTTTGTTTTTTTGGTCCGCGCGAGCCCTGCTTTGGCAGAATCGTTCCATTAGTCACACTATCACTTTTGCACGTCGCGTCGCCGATTACCGTCCAAATTTCATAATGCATGCATGCACGTAGTAATGTAGGCCGAGCAAACATCCGATTGATATGTTCATTAGGGTGGTTTCTCACGGCTTCTCTTAGCACGAACCACAAAGCCACTTACACGAATGTAATTGTAATGATTTCTTTAATTTCGTAATTATTTTTTAAATATTAATATGGTGTATTGACTTAAAACGGAAATTATTTTTGTATTTTTGTCCTCATCTGCCTGTAAAAACATCGACGATAAACGCCCTTGAGACCTGAACAAAACAATGTTGGCGGCTGAAATAAGCATGGCGGTAGTTTCTCCCCGAACGAGCTCCACACAAAAAGCTTACTTAGAGAATCTAATTTTACAAAGAAATTGTATTATAGAAATTTCATGTGAATTATCATCATGTATTATCGTATAATTTCATGTAAATCATTTTACACTGTGTGTCTTAAATAGTTATTGATATACGAGTTTATTTTCAATTTTATATAAAAATATGTTAGTTTTATTTTTTTATTATTATAGTCGTGCATTTATTTAGGTAGTTTAGTAGTATTCGTTTTATTGTTGTATTTTTTTAATTTCTGTTTTTTTTCCGATTGATTTTGGTTACTTATAAAACTTTTGCTTAGTTTATTATTAAATTAAAATATTAAAATGTGGTCAGTGGATGGCTACGTATTTCCGTGGTGTCACCTGGTACAGGGTGCCAACTGAACATCAGCGCTGTATGTTCCCACTGGCGCATGCAGCACAATGCTGATCTGGTACCTTTTTTCTAGGTTGTGCCATACATAACATACGAGTATGTGGTGTCGTGAATATTGCAATGTGTGGCGCAATGTAAAAAATAAATTTTTCTTTCTTTTATTTATATTTTCATTTTGTTTTGCGTCTAAATTATAAATATTTTTTTAATTAACGTAGGTTGATTAAAGCACGCCCCACCAGGGCATGCTTTAATGCAAAAATCGCCTTTTGTAGTTCGTATTTTTTTTGTGTTCAATAAAGTTTATAAATCAAAAAAGAATAGCCACGCGAAGCTTACAGCCCGCTTACGATTCGTGGAATCACAACACGTAGGTAGCCATCTTTATCTCTTCAAACTAGGCTAACGTTCCAAACGCACGTATGCACGTACTTTTGATTTATTTTATAATAACACATTTCGCAGGTGAGCGTATAAAAATAGATCTGTGTCGATCACGTTACGCACGAAAAACGATTATGAAGTTTTCTCCGTGCTTGAGTCGAACTCGTGTACGACTAAGAACATAACAATCATCATCGTCATTATCATTAAACCTATATCGGCCCACTTAAGGCCACGGATCTGCTTACAGAACGAAATGGGTTTAGACTATACGTAGTTACCTCAACGCTCACAACTTCTTACAATAATTACACGCAATGGCGATGAATAGCCGATTGTTTCTGTTGTCTTTTGACATCATCCATTTTAATCCTAATCAAAAACTTCCGGCCGTAAAAAGTTTTGCTGCATTTCGTAAGAACTCGTCCGCTCAAACATTTCTCAGTATGACACCAAAGCTGTAGAACTATATTTGACTCCTAATATCTGTATCTTTTTCTTCATTGATATGAGGATTGTTGTCTTTTATTTATTTCATATGAACCTAGGCAAGCGCAACCATATTTAATAATATAACCAACCACTTTATGAATGTAACACATTGTTTAAGATTATATAACGAAATGGCAGATATAAGCTCCTTCTGAAGACTAAGTGATAAAATAAGTATGGTCCATAAAGCTTATAGTTCAAACTATACACAGTTTAGTTCACGGTCATTCGGCGTCACAGTGAATATTATAATCATTAATAAAACATAATTTAGATAACCCCGTATGACGCAGACACGCGTCACGCACTAAACACGCAGTTATGTTTAATTAGTTAATTATCTGTTAATGCTAATTGTAAATACCTACATCACGATCTCACAAAATTATTAAAACTAACTAATGAAGTTATCACCGTCACACAACACTACATTCTTGATTTAAAATTTACGTCAATATTAAATTGATAAACTTTGCCTTTTGCCTTTTTGATAACCATTCGGAAAAAAAACCACTGAACTAATAAAACCTTAAATTACTTAATTAAAACACTATTTGCTCAGAAAAACTTCAATAATGTAACTAGAGTAGACTGTTTTACGTAATAGTTAGTCATAATTTAGACCTTCTTCTGACTATGCAACGTATGTAGGTTTTATTTAATACCTCGATAACGAATATTGAGTGAGCCTTTAAGTAATAATATAATAATAATATCTTTATTTTATCAAAATAAATGCATACATTTCATGAGTGTGAAGCCCTGTCTTAGATGTCTCTGCGGTAGTTGTTTTACAGGAGACACTGTCTTCCCTATATAAATGGTCTTATTAACGTTTGACAATTTTACAGGGAAAATTATATAAAGAAAGTATGTGTACAATGTTAATCCTGAGTTTTTTTTTGCTTTGATGAATGCGTATTGATTATATACCGTTGGCTTCCCATTAATAAAATTAAAATCAATAAATAAATAACCTTTAAAAATAAAACTTCATAATATTTTGTACTAACTACTTAAAACTAACTTAAATATAACATGGTACTCGTAAGTGTGACTCGAACAGCACACTTTATGGTTTCGTAATTGGGAAATTTCACTTTTTATCATTGCACTGATTAGAACACTCATTAGCAAGCTACCGAACTCCCAATTCTCGCTAATTGCGGAACCGGGTACCCAAATAACTCAAAAGACTTCGCATAAAGACTGAAAAAGCTATTAGAGCTTATATTATAAATGGGAAAGTTGTTTGTCCGTTTAATTCAAATTTAAAAAAATTAAAATAGTTTAACTTCCTAATTATTATAATAATTGTAACCATCTTCGATCCTTTTTTTTTTGCTTGGTTTTGTAACTAATACCTGTGTTGTATTTTTTACATTTTATACTAGAGTATCCGCAGAGAGAGATGTAGTTTTACTTCCTAAATAAGGAACAAAACGACTTTATAATTGGTATGGATATAGTTGAAAGGACGAAGAGTTTCTACCTGTAGAAACAAGTCTCGTAAACATAAACAGATAAAAATACGTAATATCTACACTCGGTCTTTATCAAGCGTTAAGATATTACGAGAGATAAATTTACAAGTGAATTTCTATTTTCATGTTTACACAATACGAACGCGAGCAAATAATCACGTGTATTATTTATTTATATTCAGTTACATCTTTGATTGTGTTATACCACGTTTTTCCCGACACGGTCTAGCATAAATCACACTTTGAGCAACATTATTTTTATATTTTTGAAGTGTTGTTTCCTAATTATAGTCTTTATTATTAGGACGCGAAGGTATATCAAATAAACTGTTATTTTAAAATAATACTGATCCAAGCGATTGCGATGGCAGTTTTTTTTAAATTATATATGCGGTAAGTTTATTCTTAAAATCGTAATATGCAATATTTAAGGCTTATGGAAAATGATATCGGTACAGGTAGTTTCACGTGAAAATATCTGACAATTGACCTGCGCAGTAATCAAATTTTAAATATAAAATTTGATTACTGCGAAATGCTTAAATAATAAGTTTTTATTATACCAAATAAACATTATTTACACACAAACAATTGGCTAACAGTGCAATTTTAATATTATTAGTACAAATTAGCTTCAGTGCTCTTTTTACGTGAGGCGGTGTGTACTCATTTACAAAACTCCCCTACAGCATAATAATTCAAACCGGTATTCGTCAGAATTAATCTTGACCTTTAACGCTATCGGTATGAAAATACTATTTAAAAAAGCGTAGGCTTTTTTTCTGGTTAAAGTTGATCGCACATATTATTTGCTGTCTCTGGCACGATTAATAACATGAGACAGCTTTTTCCGCGATTATTAAAGTATATATAGTAATTTTATTCGGCCAATTTACAATTGTACACGAGATATCAAGATTTTATATAGTATTATACGTACTATGACAAAAACAATTACAAAAACAATGTGTCGTCAAAATTCCTTAAAGGTACTCAAAACGCTTTTGGTTTATATTATACATAAGTATTGATAAATTTCGTAGCCGTGCAGCCAACACGGCAAAAAAAAAAAAGTTGATTTTAGTCAGCGGCGTTTATATAGGTATGAGCAGGGTATGCAGATGATAAAAAATGAAGAAAATCTCCAGTACGAGTTATGAAAAACTTAAAGATAGGCATTGTAAGACTTTAAAAAGCCTACCCTTAAGTATTTATAACTCGTACTGGATATTTTCTTCATTTTAAATCATCTGCATACCCTATGCACGCCACTGTATACAGTATGCATTTATTACCCACTGCATATGCTAATTATGAGGATAACCTGAGGTTTTCAAGAAAATTAAATAAATAATACATAGTACACGATCAGCTTAAAGTTGTATTCTAAATTTCAATACTAAAATTTGTATATAATTTATATACATGTATATGTATGCTAAATTCTAATCCTACCTTATCTCTGTGTGAATGGCGATGGTGTGTGACTGGCGGGGGGTGCTGCGGCGGCGGTGGTATCTGGTTTTGGCCAGTCACCACCATCGGAAGTCCATCAACAATGGTAACCATCACCCGCTTGTCTGAGCTCCGACGCCGTTCAGCAGAGTTCCTTCTGCGCCTTTGCTCATCCGCCACTGGTTTGGCGAATACCGTTCGTCTGTCAAACGCCGAGCGCGGATCTCCTTGGCTTTCTGCGGCCCTGGTAGCTGGCGTATGGCTTTTCGACCGTTTTAGGAGTCTCATTACGTGGGACTTCAGGGCGTCCGGTTTGCTGACTGGCGGGGGCTCCGGTTTATGTTTGTAGGATTGGGAGTGCGCATGGTGGCGCTGGACTGACACCGTGTGACCCATCCCTGGTTGGACAACGTTGGACAAACTCTTGACTGCGTAGGCAGCATCTACTTTGTTCCCGGCCACGCACGAAACCTCGTACATACCGACCACCTTCCCTCGCTTATCCCCTGGTACTCAACACTATCACTTAAAACATTTTCGTATGTACACGAATTCCTTGAAAACACTGCAATCCCCACTTCACACTTCCCACATGTTATTAAAACACTTTATTCCGAGGAATCAGTCGCGAGTTGCTTATACATCTGTCTACTAAACGATTGTTGAAATGTCGGACCAGTTGAGGAAAATTACAACTACTAAACAAATTAATGTCATTAAACAACTTTAGTCATCCACACCATTCACAAAGAACTGAACGCCTTGGAAAATTATTTAACAATTAACATTATAAATACGTCCTTAGACGTCCGACTCGTACGAGTGTCAGCGTCTCACTGATACGAGCGCCCACAATACAACTAGTTGAATTCATGAACTTCCAGTAACAATCGTCTTATGTTGCTTGAATGATAAGACCGGAGATACAGGCCGCCTGACGGCCGAGGCCCATCCTAATCCACTAAAGGTCAATGTTTTTTTATTCATTCACAATTTGTAGTATATTGACATGGGATTTTAAATGAAAAATGTTGTTAATCTTTGCCCAGTTATATATCGTTGTAAGTTAAACGTTAACTCTGTGCGATGTTAATTCTCCCGTATAAATATTACTGGAGATCATCCAAGAGTGATGAAACATAGATGACCTACCTCTCATATGACCCTTAACATATGTTTAACCTTAACATAACCAATGCATTGGTTTTAATGTAGTATTTCGGCTTCAGCACTTAAAAAGGATTGGTAAACGTTGTTTTTGAGACTCAAATATCTCGTTTGAGCTTCTGTAAGTTAACAAGTAGTTCATGGGCTCTCATTGAGGTAAATCGAGATTTTTATTGGATATGTCAGAATGAATTAGACGGTGTGACCGTTGTGGAATGTGACGATGATTACTTTAGTTTTTACGTGTGATGTACACGTGTAGGTTGAAGCAAATTGGTCTAACATCTTTTTACGGTAGGTATACATGTTCAATAATAAGTGAGACAGTATACAGCCTTGCTGGACGCCTTTTACTAAATCTATTTAAGTAGTTTTATCTAAAAACCATTAGGTTGTATTTAAAACTAAACTGTCTCTTGGTCACTGGCCTTAAGTTATTTTCGAAACAAGCATCTTTGTTTAGGCCTTCCTAAAACCAACGTGTCAAAACAGTTCAGAAGCTTAAGACATTTATTAACCATATAAGTAAAGTCTGTAAGCTAAAGGTACGGTTAGGTGTTGAGAGAATAAACCTAAAGAAGAGAAAAGAGTAGAATAGAATTTTATAGTTTTCTGTTCACATATAGAAATGCAGTTGACAATGTCTAGAAAAGCATTTAAAATAGTATACCCACAGCCAGGCGTACAATAATTATAAGTATTAAATGAGTGTAAAAAATCTAAGTATAATTTCAATGTAGAATCAATGTGAAAAATATATATATATGATTATTAATAATTATGTCCAGTTCTTTTACGAATAGGAACTAAAAAAACCGTACCGTAGCATAACCGGACGGGCGCGGTCCGTCATCCACATAAGGTCAATGTTTCAGCCACGCCAATTGATGTAATTGCAAATAACGAGGTACGGTAAGTACATCACATCAATTCGGTGGGAGATGACGTCTGCCGAATTAATCACTTTAGATCAACGGAGCCGCGGCGTGACTTCGATTAATCTTTCGTAAGAGACTTAGTTAATCTTCTTCTGCGTGTTGCCCTAACCCCACGTTTTATGTGGTTTTCATATCAACAAGAGCTCTTCTTCAAACTTGAAGACATTCAACATCATCATCATCATCTATATTATGAAAACGTTGGAAGGTTGCAGAAGATCTGTCTGTATGGAGTTTAAAGATTAAGTTACACCACACAGATTCTTCTGCTTTTCGCGGAGATATATACTCCGCGCAAGCTAAAAAGCATAATTTTCAATCTTTATCATGGAATTCCGCAAAGCCTGTTTCTATGCAATATCCAATATCATCATTATCATTAACAACCCACTACGGGACATGGACCCGCCTTTCATAATGAGAAGGGCTTAAGTTCGTGGTCCACAAAACCGGACGAGTGCGAATTGGTTGGGGGTAAAAAAACGCACGTAACTCTGAAAGGTATCTTAAAGTAAAAAATTACAATATGCAATCATGAACTGCCAAGAACGCACAAATTCACAATATCCAATCACGAACTGTCAAGAACGCACAAATTCACAATACCCAATCTCGAACCGTCAAGAACACTATCTTTTAATAGTCCAACATTAACTTACAAAGAAAGAAGAAGAGTTGCTAATTTTATTTATGGCTTATGATTTTTGAAGGTTAAAGTGAACAATACACCCATGAAGTTGTGACGAGTTTGCGACACTCGCGGAAAGTTAAAACGCCTCACAAAGCGAATTCCTCGGGTTAGGTACCCCAACCGGGAATTCATTTAAAATTCCACCGAAGCCGTTGTAAGCCGGGTAACGTTTTAGATAATGCGATTCAGCCCATTGTCTTTAAATATATATACACTTACGTTGTGTATTATATTAATGTTCTCCAGCAATATTTTTTGTTAGTTAATTATGATGTAAGAATTCTCATTTAAGTTTATAATGTAGGTATACCTACATATCCATCAAAGGTTCGTGGAGTCACTCGTATATCAGCAGAAATACGAAATTCTTAACGAATCGATAAACTTTCACACGATCTACGTACAGATTCTGATAAACACTTCACTTAGCAGTTTTTTTTTTTACTAAATAAAATTAAGTTAAAGGCTGAAGTTGTTGAAATAATTTTTAAGTATAAATCCACCCACCGGTTTTGAATTTTTTATAAGCATTTTAAAATTATATATTTCATATCTGTTGCCCGCAACTTCGTCTGCGTTTGATTTTGTTTTTAAAGTATTCAGTATCGCTAAGCCTTAAATGAGTATAGTAGTATATATATATCTTAATATATATAAATCTCTTGTATATATATATATATATAACATGTGACTGTCAATTAATTAAAGACAAATAATTTGCAATAAAATAAAATTGCGACTATAATTAAAGATCTAAGCTATCCTATCTCTTAAGTTGGACCAGACTGCTCGCGGTGTGCCAATTTAATTTAAAATCGGTTAAGTAGTTTAGGAGTCCATCGCGGACAAACATCGTGACAGGAGATTTATATATATTAAGATTTGTCTATTAGGACTACAAGTATAGGTATACACTTCAATATTCTTTTTTCGATTTTGCAAATACGTCTGGTAATTCAGAGATTACTGCTGTCCAATATAAGAACGAACATTCTTTCCAGCTTTATTGGTATAAATAAATATCTATTTAGATGACCGATCTTCATCTTTTCCTAGACCTGTCTTCGTACTTAGTTGGCCTGAACCGTCCGATGTACGTATGGCCGCTGGTGAGACTCCTCGCTAGATCACTCCAGCCAGCCGAGCACGCTCCAGAAGCTTAGCAGGCCGCCCAAGTTACCGAGTGCTTCATGGAGTGTTGCTGTGGAGCTTAGATGCGCTACGCTTTGTTCTACCTCTCCATGACATGGGAGCTACGTGTATCAGTGTTTCGTCTGTCACCATTCATGCTCTGTATAGAGGACTGTCAGAAGAATATGGCCGATTTCCCGCGCGATCCGGATACCGAACCCAAAACCTCGTGATCCTCTCAAACTACCGAAGTAGCTTGCACCTATAATCTCATAACATGTTATTTTTAGATCGATTGCAACTTTACACACACACATATTGCGCAAACCCCAGGTGCGGCTTTATGTCCCGGGGTGAAGTTTACAAACGCGATTGATTTACGGCCACCGGTTGGCCGGCGTCACTTCATCGGCTACCAAACAGTAACAGTAAACTAGAACGCAGTTCGTCTTGTGTTGTTAGACCAATATAATATCAGAACGCAGTGCGTTTCTTGTGAAATAGGTATACAAAAATTGCGAAAGCAAGCGTGTCCTTCTTTCAAGCAACTTTAGCAATCATACAAAAAAAAAACATTACGCTACAAGTCTGCAATCTCACTTGGTCAAAAACTTCGCTGACCGTACACAACTGGGCAAATATAACAGGTGTTCATTACTGTATGTATATACATACATATTTATACATGTTAGTTTACATTTGGTACTTATACAATGTAGCAGTGATAGCCCAGTGGACAGAACTTCGAGGTTCGAATCCCAGCACGCACCTCTTAACTTTTCTGAGTTATGTGTGTTTTAAACATTTAAAATATTACTCTTTCACCGGTGAAGGAAAACATCGTGAGGAAACCTGCATGCCTGAGTCACTGGGTTCTCTAATGTTCTCAACTGGACACTGGGGCGTGGTGGACACCCGTCCATACACGGACGTCCAGAAAAGATTATGTTTAATGTTATTATTTACTATGTTAAACAAAAAAATTGTTATTGAAATGTATTTTGTGTGCCTGACAAATTATTTGACTTGATATTAGTGTATTCAAATTAACCTGTAAGTGCAATATAAATAACCAAAAAATCAATTTCAGTTTCGAGAAAACTGCTTTTTTTGAAATGTCGAGAGTAGAGCACAACCTCAACGCTTCGCTTATGAGGCGTGCAATATATATATATATATATATATATAAATAAACGTGAACAAAGAGGTCCGCGGACTAAAGATATTTTATACCGAGACTGACTAATACAGGAAAATGTATTTCTGTCTAAATTGTTTAGGGCGTATTTTTCAATGTCAGGCTTCATGGTTGAACGAATCAACTTTCATTTTGCAGTTTTCCATTTACCTTTTAGTTTATTCAAATACCTAGGCGGACAAACAGTCGATCATCATCAAGAGCGTGACGCTGCAAACTAAAACGCGACCTAAAGTGCAACGACCAAGTTAAGCCGTTAAGAACATTATGTAAAACTCTCAGGCATACAGGTTTCCTCACGATGTTTTGCTTCACCTTTTAAGCACTTAACAGCAGGAACATCCTTATGGACTAGACACAGTGATACTACTCTACTTGATTTGTGCAAAAATGAGTGCTTATTATTATCTTTTATATTACAAGCTAGCCATTGACTGCAATATCAAGTGATGATGCACTCTAAGATGAGAACGGGCTAACCTGTTGCTGGTACCTATTGGCAGTTATAATAAACCTATACTAATGATCGGTTTCTACGCGACATAGTACCACAACGTTAAATGGCTTAGCGTCTTTATCGGTAGGGTGGTAAGCCACGGCCGATGCCACGAATTCAGAAATTAACTATTGCCAAATCGCCACTGCCGAAGATCGAACACGGGACCAACAATGCGCCAGGGAGCGCAATCGTCAGAAGTATACAGAATATGTTTTAAGATTCTGTAAACTTAAGGGTTAAATACGTTAATCCTGTTAATTGATGGCGTTAAACATCACTGTGTGTTTAGGCTTATGAAAACAATGTTGCTTTGTTTAACCTCTTGCTAGCTGTTTATTACGAGGCGAGAATCTGCAATTCTCATAGCACAGCGTAATGTGTTTGTATTGAATGCTCTAATCGGATATAAAAAATCATTTTCGCATTTGAATGCACAATTCTTGAGAAAGTTAAAGGCATAATCATCACCGTCGTCATTTAAGCCTGCGGGCGTCCATTGCTCAACATAGGACCTGGTACTCAGCATTCCTCATCCACTCACTTCCCGTCACTCTACTTATGTCTGCGGTCCATCATGCTGGAGAGCGTCCCACACTACGCATACTACTACGCTTGGTCTTCACTCTGGAAGTTTCCTGGTTTAACGGCCTACGACACCTACAAGCATGAACTGCCCGTTACCATTACAAATTGCTGATAGTTTGCACACAATGAGAACCGACAAGTTATAACACGGGCGGGCGATGCGAGGCAGTGAGTCGGGGTATATTGTTTAGAGAATAGCGGATGGAAGTTGATCTGGGTAGATGTTGCTTATCCGCAGTTGTAGGTGGAGGAGACGCTAATATAACATACCTATTATTATAAAAAAATAAAATAAAATAAATAAAAACCGCTTTAAATCATCGAAAGAAGGAAAAAGCTTGCCAATAATCCAAAATCATGAGCTTTAAGTTTAACGTTCAACCAGCTTCAAGTTAGTTGTTTAAAAACAATTTATCTACTCATATCATCTCATCATCATCATCATATCAACCCATTGGGGCCCATTACATGCCACGGGTCTTCTCCCACAATGAGAAAGGCCTTAGTCCGCCACGCTGGCCTAGAGCGGATTGGTGGACTCCCCACGCCTTTAAGAACATTATGAAGAACCTTCAGACATACAGGTTTCCTCACAATTTTTTCCTTTACCGTTGAAGCAAAAGTCATATTTTAATTGCTTTAAAACGCGCAGAACTTAGAAAAGTTAGAGGTGCGTGCTGGGATTCGAACTAGACTCCCTTAAAGTGAAGCCGAAGTCCTACCCAATCAGCAATCACCGCTCCCTCCTCATACAAACGCCAATAAATACCAACTCAAACAGTGTATATTATTCACTGAACACAAAAAGGACTATCAGAAACTATTATCCAGTCTAAAAATAAACCAAATCTCAATCTTAACGTAACAGGTTTTTTATTTATTTGTATGACATATAAATGTTTGAATTACCGCCATGTCAGAACCATTTCCCCCGAAATATGTACACTGACAGACACAGTTAATGGAATGGTGGGCGGTGGGACCCTTGTCATTTCGCTTCACACAATACACTCGGTTTGTATTCATGTCGTATCTTTATGTCGATGCGGTGCTACGTTTAAGACATGCGAGTAACTAGCTTCGAATATATTAACAGATGTTCGTATGAGTTCTTATTAGTAGTAGAGATTTTCGTGATTAAGCTCGCTGAATTCCGCCGCCAATTCGAGTTGCTGTGTTCCGCTCTTAAGGGCGTGGTTTCCGGTTAAGGCAAATGAGGCTTAACACATTCGCCTAAGATTGACACAGCACAGCCGGCAATTTCTAGGACGTGTTGCTTTATTCAAGAATAATATAAAAAATTAAACCTCTTACAGAAGGAAAACCATGCAGCAGTAATAAAAAATCTTATCAAATATATCTCTAGAAGAACCATATTCTGTAACTTAAATGAAGATGGGCAATTTAAATGTGTCAAGACGAAAGATGGACAAAAAAGTTCACAAATGTGAGAGGTAGGGGAAAAGGTACTTATTCATATCATAAAAATATTACAAATGCTACAGTAAAATTACAATATTATACTTGGATAAGGAACCATAGTAAATTAAAATAAGAATGAATATAAAAATAAATTAGAAAATATTTTACTTGGTTAGCAAGTAAGATAATTGTAAGGAATGCAACAAAAGCTTTATTTATATTATCTATTATTTATCCCTACGAACCAATTAGGTATTATATAGAATTAAATATTTTATGATTCAAACAGATATAACAAACTTGGCTCAAGGCACTCATTACTCAGTCGGCTCTAATCTAATTTCCTTCCAGCTTACAAAACCCTACAAGTAATCATATAATATACGAGGTCATGTTTGCTTTGCCAAATAATGCTCACTGTAGATCTTATAAATCTAATCAGATTACAATTAGTTTTATATTTATTTATAATACTCAATTACTGATCGAGCTAAGGAAACACTTGAAGAGTTTACTTAAAATAATAGTAAAAAAAATTGATTGAGCGTACCTTGAAGGATTGTTTTTGTAACTTACCATTTGGGAGAATGTATCGAAATAACTGATTTTGAAAGTATTTTGTCCTGGATCTATCTCAATAACAACTATCAACATCTCAACATCAAAGGTTGTAACTTTTCTATATGCTCTGTGACTTCCATAAGATAACATTTTAATGTGTACACTACACATTTTATTTTCAAGCAATTTTAATAACAATATACAAAGCAAGTGGAGTGGGAAATGAAACTTGGTGTATTAAACGAGGCAGGACGCTTTTCTATTAGAACCTACACCTACTTGGAGAGTTACGTAGTGAAAAGATAACGCCAGCTGAGTGGGTGCGGTTATTTTCCGGTGATGAGGTATCTCCAAGGTCTACCCGAAATTTCGGAAATAGGGGACCCGATACCTATCGGGTCTATGCTTGATTGAAATTAGATTTCTGACTAAAGCGAGTCTATATCGTCCTTGATTTCTATTTAGAACATTTTATCAGTAACAATATTCAATGAGTTGAAAATATGCCCGCCGCAATTATGTCAAGAATACTATAGTACTATACCGGATGTTTGGTGCATCGTGTGCCAAATCGAATCTGATGATTGGAGGGGTCTTTGGCTATCTCTTCAGCCCTCGTAAAAAAATCTTGCTCAAACGGTTTTTTTTATACTGATTTTAAATTGTTTTTTTAAAAATTGTAAAAATTCTACATTTAAATTTTAATAAAAAATAAAGTTGTTAAGTATTAATTAATTTTCTTTTTAATCTTTAATTTGTAACGTTTTACGCTTCTTTTGAAACTAGAATTACACGCCAGCAACATCTAGTTTTTGTTTTACAGCCCCGCAAAGTTTTTTTTACGTAAAAAAATAAGCTTGAACGTCAACTTTCGGTTTTAATAAAAAAAAAACTAAAAGTGATCATGTTCTTCCAATTTTTTTAAAACATCTCTGGACTGTCCCCTTTCTAATGGTGTGCAATATGCCATGAAAAGTAATTAGTAACATCACTAATTTTCAAATTTTCTAAACTTAGTCACAATTTTCTAATATTCAACAGATGAAAGAAAAACAAGTTTTTGCGTAAATAAAACTCACAAGCAGGTAAAATTTTTAAATTTCGTAGGTTTTACTTGAAATAAAAATAATACATTGCATTTGAAACATTTATTTCATAATTTTTACAAATTCTGCTCAAATTGTTCACCCCTGTTTCGAATGCAGGCCCGACATCTTTGACGTATTGTTACAGTTGTAGTCCGAAGCCGTATTTCGTTCTTAATTGTACCGAAGGCCGCTTCTATGCGTTGTATTAGTACCTCCCTCGTTGGGACTTCTGTGGCGTATACTAGCTCTTTGGCACGTCCCCAGACATAAAAATCTAACGGAGTTAAGTCTGGGGAACGTGGAGGCCATGCAATAGGCCCATCGCGCCCAATCCACGAATTGGGGAACACATTATCGAGGTATTCCCTCACAGTTAAACGCCAATGCGCGGGACAGCCGTCATTTTGAAATACTATGGGCACATCTTCATTAAACACGGGCACCTCGGCCAATAATTCCGGCAGATCATTTTGCAGGAACTCTAAATAATTATCGCCATTTAAGTTATCAGGCAGGTAGTGCGGTCCAATTACCTGATTCCCAATCACTCCTGCCCAAACGTTCACACTAAACCGTCTTTGAAAAGATTGCTGTCTTTTGGCATGTGGGTTTTGCCGTTTCGGTGCCCAATGGTGTAAATTGTGCAAGTTAAGAATCCCTTCTCTGGTAAATTTGGATTCGTCAGTCCACAGTATTCTTTTTAAAAAATCAGGATTATCCACATCTGTGTGTAACAAAAACCGACAAAAGTGCATTCGTCTGTCAAAGTCGCCACCCTCAAGACCTGCAACAACCAAAAATCTTTTTAATTCCCCTTGAGCAGTAATTAATTGCACTAGAAGATTATGGATACCTGCTAAACAAAGGCAACGTCAAACAAAGGTTTTAAATTACGTACCTTGAACCGGAGTCTCGTGGAATGGATATTTTTCGTTTTGTCGAAGGACTTTCCACACTTTCCATATTGAAATATCAAGTTGTGCCGCCACATATCTAATGCTTCTTGTGTCGTCTTCCTCAAAAAGTGCCAGTATTCTCTCGTCCACTTCAACATTATGTCGCACAACATGTCCCCTTGGTTCATGAAAATTGACACTCCCAGTCTCGCGTAAACGTCGGTATGTGTCTTGGAAGACTCTGCGGCCAGGTAATCGTCGACCAGGAAAGCGTTCCTGGTAAAGTCGTTGCGCTGCACGAGCGACACCACGGGCTGCACCATAAACCATTATGATGTCCGCATATTCCTCGTTAGAGTATGTCGTCATTGCAACAACAAAAAAGTCAACAAAGTTTAACAATAACACCAAAAGTAAATAAAACGTAACAAAAAACAACAAAACTTAACGAAAACTAAATAAAAGAATCGTGGAGTACAGTAAGCTAGCACACACGTTAGGCAGCAGAGGCAGTGATGTCTCGACTAAAAAATAAGATGGCCGCCGTGTCGACGCGACGCGGGGCCCGTTCGCGATTGGTTCAAACAGGTTTGCACTATGCAAGAAAGGAATAGAAGATAGATTTCGCTTCACTAGAGTGAAAAAACTATTTTTGCCTGTTTAAACGAACAACGGGCGTATAACTTTATGAAAGAGACAGAAAATGTCATCTGCCTTGTGAATTGTGAGTGTTATTTACGCAAACCCTTGTTTTTCTTTCACCTGTTGAATATTAGAAAATTGCGACCAAGTTTAGAAAATTTGAAAATTAGTGATGTTACTAATTACTTTTCATGGCATATTGCACACCATTAGAAAGGGGACAGTCCAGAGATGTTTTAAAAAAATTGGAAGAACATGATCACTTTTAGTTTTTTTTTTATTAAAACCGAAAGTTGACGTTCAAGCTTATTTTTTTACGTAAAAAAAACTTTGCGGGGCTGTAAAACAAAAACTAGATGTTGCTGGCGTGTAATTCTAGTTTCAAAAGAAGCGTAAAACGTTACAAATTAAAGATTAAAAAGAAAATTAATTAATACTTAACAACTTTATTTTTTATTAAAATTTAAATGTAGAATTTTTACAATTTTTAAAAAAACAATTTAAAATCAGTATAAAAAAAACCGTTTGAGCAAGATTTTTTTACGAGGGCTGAAGAGATAGCCAAAGACCCCTCCAATCATCAGATTCGATTTGGCACACGATGCACCAAACATCCTGTATACTAGAAGTACTATACACTATTACTAATTTCAAATCCATCACCACAAAATGGCGAATTATATTATTTTTATTTAAGGGCTTGACTTGTAGAGTACACCAAATTAAAAGTCGGGGGTTTTGAAATTTTTAATTTACATGCAGGTAGTACCATCTTGCGATCACGTTTAAATTAGTTTTTGTTTTTAATGAAACGTTTTTTATACAGTGAGCCAAAAAAAAAGCGAAATAAAACATCCGACAAAGTCTGGAAAGTTTTTATTTTAAATTAAAATTCACGGACCATTTGGGAAACAGGTCCTGCAAAGCGCCGCCCCGTGCTTATCAACCTGAAGCGCACATGTTAAGCTGCTAGTGCCCGACGTGCTCTGTCACAAAAAGCTTAACTACTACTTATACGTATCATGCGGATGCTCGGAGACTGGACTGACTTTGCAATAATAAGTGGTGTACAACCCTCATTAATACTTGAACCGCAAGGTTGCGGTTGTTCAACTAACAAAAACAATCCCAAGAAGGGTTGAAGTCAGATAGGCTGTAAAAAATATGCCAAAACCAAACTTCTTGGGATTACAGCATGCGAAAGAAATCTCGTTAGTTATTAGTTCATTCTACGACCAAGAGTTGAAAGGCAGAATGAAAGAGTGATATCCTAGTAAGCAAAGGTGATAGTCGTTTTTAAAATTCAAGATATAAAAATCAAACTTGTTCCAACGGCGAGAGAAAACATCACGAGAAACCTGTATGCCTGAGAGTTCTCCATAATGTTCTCAAAGTAGTGTGAAGTCTACCAATCCGCACTTGGCCAGCGTGGTGGAGACTACGATTTAACCCATCTTATTTCTGTGCCTTATCGTATGCCGGTAATGGGTTGTCAATCGCTGGCCAATCGTTAATAAAGTTTGGTGGAATGCCACTACTAACGCCCGATTCGTGGCAGTGAGTTATTAATATATGTAACGTCCTTAACTGTTTCTTTTACCGCATGAATAGACAACTTTATCGACATGTAACCTGGATTCGCATATCCAAACAAACATGGGCCGTCAGATCGTCGTAGAACACGTATATAAACTCCTCACGAACTTGAAATGAAGGTACACTCGAAGCATAATTTAAACTATTTTATTAGGTGGGCCCCGTATAGTTTAAATAGTGTTTGTAGAGGACAGACGGTTTTACAACTATAATGGAGAAGGGCTCGGACGCAGACGGCGGACAAATGTTTGCCGTTAGAGTAAACAGCAATTGGAAGGGAGAAATACGCAAATGTTTGCAACATCATGTCCGGAAGGGGTATTTATTTTCAATTAGTCAACTCGCCGCGGCTTACGCTTTTATAATATGATTCCTAAGGTAATTTTGGACCTACCAATCCATAAGTTTAAAGAATGTGATAAAACACATTTATTACAGCGAGGTTATTATACAATTGATGAGTTTCTTAATGACAAGGTTGCTTGGAAGCATCCGGCTCCGCTTTCATCTCTCACAAGATAGAAAAATGAATGTTAAAATATAAAATGTAAATTTTTGATGTTGGAAAAGAGCAACTGCTGAGTTTCTTGCCGGCTTCTTCTCGGTAGAATCTGCCTTCCGAACCGGTGGTAGAGTCACTACACACGGACAGACTTGACGTTTCAAAAGTGCTTGTATTAGGCCTACTTGAAATAAATGAATTTTGAATTTTGAATTTTTTGAATTTTGTCGCAAATTTTATCATAAGACGACCAAGACTATTTGACAATTCTTGAAATTGTCTTAGATTCGGTTAAACTGGTGCTTAAGTGCTGCCCTTGCTACGCTTTATCCCTTGGAATTGGATAGCACTATTTAAGACTTGTCAGTTAGGTCAAGTTTAGATTTTTTTTTAATTGATCAACTTAGAGTAAAACAACTAACAACAACTAGGTAACCTCAACACGTCACAACAAACCACACAGGGTTTATGTGACAAGGTATAGTGATATTATTGTTTTATTTTTTTTGTTTATTTAAGTTGTAATTAGAACCTTAACTAGACAAGGAATATTTTTTTTATTACACTGCGCCACACATTACAATACACCAACACCACCTATGTTATTTCTGGCACAACCAAGTTGCCAGCTCAGTATACGCCAGTCGGAGCATATAGCGCTGATTTTCAGTTGGCACCTTGTACCAGGTGACACCACGGAAATGCGTAACCATCCACTGACCACATTTTATTATTTTCATTTAATAATAAGACTAAGCTTAAGTTATACAAGTAACCAATTAATATAACAACAAGATGATTAAGTACAACTAAAAATATTCCGCTATGGACTATAATAATGCAACTAAGCGAGAATAACTATTTTGGCTAATAATATTACAACAAACGTTCCTTTTTATATTTTTTCTAATTTCAAATTCAAAATTTCTTTATTCATGTAGGCTTATCACAGGCTTTTATGAAGCGTTCATACATATATGTTTACATAATTGTTAGGAGGTATGGTGATAACTTCGTTCGCCAATTTAAATTTAAAGCTGCGAGGGCTCCAAACGCGGCCTGGTCTAAGTAGAGCCCACAACAAACTTAGCCGTGTAAATGAATTACTACTTAAAATAATTATTAAGGAAAAACCTAAGGACGATGCGATTGGTATCGTAGCTACTGTCAAAATAACAACCTACGCAGAATGTTTAATAGTTTTTTTGAGGTCACCTCGTAAGACTGAATTCTCTGTGAGCTACCCGCACTAATATAAATACAAAATCTAATCTACGAGTAAATATAAAAATTACCCAACTAGTGAAAATGTTCGTGACACTCGCAATCACGCCGTTGAAGCTGAAGGGAAACAGGCGTTTGCGAAATGTAATAAGACGTATATCATCCTAAGGATCATAATACAAGTCTGAATGTGAGACTATCGCTGACAGATACTGATGATACGACCGAAAATAGGACCACTTATGCAACACGTCTCTACATGGGTTGTTTTGTCTCAAACAAAACTAATTAGCGTGAGTTATGGTATAGGAAAACACTTGGATGTCACTTTTCTCTCGTAAAGCATGAAATATGAAAACGATGATTAATGTTAATCAGAATTAATCTTTATTCTTATTATCGTCGTCATCGTTCTTAGCCTTTTAGTGTGTCATACGTGCATGCACGACATACAAGCACTAAAGCACTATTCAAACTTTGATATATTTTATATACATATACAGTGTTATTCAATTTTGTACCCAATTAGAATGACCAGGAGACTACAAAAGTTTCGTTTGTCCTTATAAGTAAGTATTCGGATATTATTTCTATCCGTGCGCTTACGCTCGAAAAGTGAAAACTGTGAGAGTAGATCGACATCTTGTCGTTTTTCCGCGAAGAAAATGTCTCCTGCCCATTCCAGCTAGACAGCAGAAGTAGTTTGTATAGCAGATGGACCACCTAATGGAACGTGGCAAACTATCACCTATAAACAAAGCAAAACTTCGAAGGGCATTCGAAAAACTGGTCCCACAAAGTGCCGTCCTGTACTGTACCCATCGTCCTGAAGCTTAAATATCAAGCCCCATGTTCCTGTAATTAAATAAATAATAATAAATAAATATACTACGACAATACACACATCGCCACCTAGCCCCAAAGTAAGCGTAGCTTGTGTTATGGGTACTAAGATGACTGATGAATATTTTTATAAATTATATATACATAAATCCTTAGAAAATACATATAAACACCCAGACACTGAAAAACACTTAATGCTCATCACACAAACATTTTCCAGTTGTGGGAATCGAACCCACGGCCTTGGACTCAGAAAGCAGGGTCGCTGCCCACTGCGCCAGTCGGCCGCCTGGCGACTGGCGCAGTGGCGACTTCATCCTTCAGACCGTACAACACTAATGCTGCTTGACGGCAGAAATAAGCATAGCGGTAGAAAGTACCTACTGATCCGGACGAGCTCAAGTCACAATAAACCACTAATACTACTTAAAATGATTAAATCATTTTCAGACAATCTAATTACAACGTCACAAAAGGGAAGACGTCAAAAGACTTTTCAAGAAACTCGGGAACGCAAACGCGTCAAGTTTAATGCCACGACGCGAATTAAAAAGATAAGAATGTCATGGACAAATTTCGTAGGGAAAGTTTGAAAAAAAAAAAAATAACGCTAAAGAGAATAATGGTGGTGTAGAGCGCAGAGACTACGAAAATGGAAATAAGTAAATGAAAAAAAGCATTGAAATAATAATGGCCCTACGTCCATAGCTGCGGGGACTGTACACTGTGGGATTTCAAAAGGAACGTTTGGAGTAATGATACGGGGGCAAATGTTTGTTCTCTAGTCTCGGGTGGTCGGTACGTTTTATATCCGTGTTACTTGCTTTAATATAACTGCTTATTTTTAAGTTTACGATTGTAAGGTTGTGATTGAGATATATAACAGAGTAAAAATATTCGTACAGAGGTCCGAAGAAGTCGTCTAGACACATTAGTCGTGGAGTGAGTGCGGAGCAAGGAATGGAACTAATCGTACGTGTTTGCATATATACCTCAAGATCGGCTGAAAAATATATTAATTTACATATACAAAATTTATTGAACGAGCCAAAATGAATACACATTCAATAAAGAATGGTATCGAAATGAATATTCATATTCTAACCTAACATTGCTTTAGATATTAGCAGCAGAACGGGGACAACGTGATTGCTAGAGAAGTAGGAGCATTTTATTTATCGTTTCGGATTTTCTAGCCGCTAACTTAGTATAAAATTCACCCGTTATTTTTCACAAACATCTTTCATAGCTGCTTTGTTAAGTACTACAGACTATCATTAACAGTCGCCATATATTTTTAGCAACACAGACTTTTCAGAGTTTAGTGTGTTTTTGATTTAAGCAATTTAAATATAACTTGATTTTCATAAATTTAAAATCATATAAAAAATTTCGGAACCGACAGGATTTGAACCTGCGACTCTCTGGCAATCGCGGCCTGAGCGCTTTTTCCGATTAAGCTACGGCTCATCTACCATCGATACCGAAATAAGAATATGCCTTTTTACATCAGTCTTATAGCGACTGTAGCATAACTTGCTAGTAAGTATAACTAAAAAAAAAAAAAAAAATATTTTCAAAAAGATTACAAAAATCAATTGCTAGTGTTCTCCACACTAGGTAGCCTGTATCGTGGAGACCATGAAAGACTTCTCTTTTAGATTAACATGCTTTAAACGGCAAAGGAAAATATCGTGAGAACAGCTGCATGCCTAAGAGTTCTCCATACTAATGTTCTCAATGGCATGTGAACTCTACCAACTCCGCTCTTGGCCAGCGTAGAACGTGGTAGACTACGGCCTAAACCCTTTTCGTACTGAGAGGAGACTAACTATAATAAACGTACCACAGAATGTATAGTCGCCAAGAATAATAATAATAATAAATATAATAAATATACTACGACAATATACACATCGCCACCCAGCCCCAAAGTAAGCGCAGCTTGTGTTATGGGTACTAAGATGACTGATGAATATTTTTGTGAGCAATATACATAAATACTTAGTATATATACATATAAACACCCAGACAATGAAAAATATTCACGCTCATCACACAAATATTTTCCAGTAGTGGGAATCGAACCCACGGCCTTGGACTCAGAAAGCAGGGTCGCTGCAAACTGCGCCAATCGGCCGTCAAAATATTATTAGCGTCGTACAGAAATCTAACCCACCGTGATATTAAGTACAAATCTTACTGCACTAATGATGCAATCGCGTACACGCACAGCTGCAATACCGAGACGCACTTACACATCGTTATAAAACACCTGAACAGCTGAGTCGACGCCCTTACGCTTCGGACATTGATTATTCACTCATCTGTAGCATTAGTTTCGTTTTCGCATATGATACTCTGTAACGTCAATTTAAAATAAACCTATAGTAACTCGTTTTAGAGTCGCAAATCCTGTACTTCTATATTTGTTTTACAAACCTTTTGTCGAAAGACCGTGTAAAGAATTGTAGACAAATTCAAGCTTAAACTGAATGTACTTAAGATTCATTTTCCTCCGATGTTCAAGTATTACCAGACTCGAAAACGACTCCTAGATTGCGAGCGAGCAAATCTTGTACTAAATCAGCTGAATTTGCACGCTAATGGACGTACAAATTTGCTGACGAAAAGAATTTTGAGCACTTTTTTTATTCAGTGGAATAAAAAAAGTGCAGAACACATTTCTTCCCCGGGGAAGGGATAAAATTATATATTCTCCCAAAGCTTTATCAATTATAGTAGCCATGTAGGGTTATAGTAGCCACGGCCTAAAAGCCTCTAACCAGATTTGAGAAAATTCAGATATTATAAATTCTCATCATTATATCAACCCATTACTGGCCCACTAAAGGGCGCGGCTATTCTCCAACAATGTTAGTCAGGTTAGGTCGATGTCCACCACGCTGGCCAAATGCGTATTGGTGGACTCGAGACCGCTTTGAGAACATTGTGGGAAACTCTCTGGAGTGCAGCTTTTCACACAATGTTTTCATTTACGGTTGAAGCAAGTGATATTTTAATTGCTTAAAGGCACATAACTTATAAAGGTGCGTGACGGGACTCGAGCTGCAAGCCGAGGTCCGAAGCACTAGGCTATCATCGCTTCTCTCTTATTATAAATTCTCTTACATCAGAAACATGTGTTTTACGGAACGAAACAATATCTCGTTAAATTTATATATTCGAGATCCAACTAATAGCACCACAGAGGAAACGTATAAGGATCTTGGCTGCAGGCCAGGATGAATCGAATATAATTTTATTGAATAGGCATTACAGGCACGTTACCTCTATTCGATTTCCTCTTGCTTAGGGTTACCATGGTTTACCCAAAAAGTTCGGATTCTTGCCCGTTCGCCAAAAGCTTTAGCAAAAATGTATTTTTGCCACATTAGTAGTAGGTTTGATTTAATTCTTTCACAACTCAAAATTAAAACACGTCTTTCTACCAACAGCCTTCAGGCGCATCCTTAGTTATTTTGGACATATCAGACGACGCGGAAACGAGAGCATTGAAAAGTTGATAGTGGTTGGAAATGTAGAAGGCAAACGTTCACGTGGCAAATCTCCAACTCGGTGGTCAGATCAACTAAGAGAAACTGGTGCCCGTACCTTCTATAACGCAATACAAATGGCCAAAGACAGGACCCGATGGAGAGAGATATTATATGACAAGATTACTCGCCATAGCAGTGATCACGATCCTCAGTCATGAGGGACCGACTAAAGAGAGAGAGTAGTAGGTTTGAAAAAAAGCAATGCTGCTTCAAAAATAAGTATAGCTCAATCACAAAAACTCTATTACTACCAAAACTAATATATAATAAGATACTGTTCTGACATTTTTTAACCTTTGTAGTTAAAATTGAACTTAAAGTGAGCGAAGCCGCGGGCAAAAGCTAGTTGACATCTACAGCTGAACTGAACTACTACTGAAAATAAAGGTTGTGTCTGTTTATAAAACCACCCAAGTTTTTCTCTTATTAATAACTATTTGGACATGGTAACCCTACTTATATGACCCTTTGTGTAGCTTTTCGTATTACATAGGCATTAGGGGCTAAATTCGATTGTTTTCCTTATGCCACAGAAGCCATAAACTCGCGCACTTGATACATAGCAATAAAGGCTTCATTAGCTTGTCATACCCACACGTAGTACCTACTCAGCAGTACCTACGTCGATTATGCGCAGTCATAGAGGTTAATATAAGTGTCTAATTTAAGAGATGATTATCATTCGACATTGGCGAGCCGTATTCAAATCCCATTGTTAACATATAGACGTAATCACGATTTTTTATACGTGTAAATGTAAATTCTTTATATTGTTATTTGGTAATTATGAGCGCGTACAGGGTAGCTCAGTGGGTAGGACTACGACTTCACTTTTGGGCAGCCGAGTTCCAATCCCATATGTGCATTTTTTTTTGTTGATATTTTAACTTGCTTCAACGGTAAAGCATAACATCGTGAGGAAACCTGCATACCAATCCGCAGTGGGCCATTTCAATGTGGGATAGATAGATAGACCGAACCAACTTATATTCTCAGCACGGGTCCTCGAGCCAAATTATTTATCTGCTGGAATTTTCCCGCCGATCAAAATATTATCATCATCATCAATCCATTCTCGCCCCACTACACGGCAAGGTTTCTCTTCTCTGAGTGAGAAGGGATTGCCGTTAGAGCAATGTTCTATACAACTACATTAGTGAAAAACACCCAAAACTGAGAAGTTAGAGGAGTCTCAAACTCAGATCCTCGAAACTGTGGCTGAAACCCTAACCATCAGCGCTGTGTTATCAAATATATTCTTTAAAATGTTCTCGTAACTATGGGAACGAAAGTCAAAACGATACGATGCAGCTCCGCCACAATGCAGCCTAAAAAATCGATCAGGGGTATGAGGTTTAATAATCTTAATCCGTTAGCACGATTTCATCACAGTCCGATAAGATCACATTCTTTTAAAAAAATAATTAAAATTAAAACATGAACGGTAGCTTAAACTGCACAAACTGCACAGCCACGAAATGCCAAGGTCATATCTTAAATGGCTTTCAAACCCAGCCCGATAAAACAACGCTCATGAACATGAAGCCGCAAAATTTCAAAACTTTGTATACTGCATAACCTACTTAAAGCGGTACTGCCACGCTTTTAAACTCCATTTTACCTCATACCGTTACTTTATCTGCACGAAATGTACTCCGAGACAATTGTAAAGTTTTAATAAATCAAAACGTTGGCTATGTTGATTGTTGATGTTTTTAAACGGCAGAGCAATAACTCATTTCTTGATTCGGCTGCACCCGCAGTCCCCGTACACGTTATGTGAGCGCTGATAGCCTGGTGGTTAGAGCTCTGGCCTCGGATGGGCCGAGTTCGATCTTTGGCACCTGAAAACTTTTCCTATTCAGTCAAAAAAGACACGATCGAAAGACTTGAGTCACATAAATGAGGAATAAAGTACCAAAGCGTTTTCTGTGAGTTAAATAAAAAAAAATCGCTAATAAGCAAAGTGGTATTAATATAACGCCTGGCGCTTTCTTTTAAGTGTAATATTGCTGCCCTGTGCCAGTAAAAAAGTAAAATGATGCAGTAAAGAGATAGAACGCTTCCCGAGTGCAGTAATAAATTCATACAGCCATTCCAGCATGGGAATAATCGATTAGCGCATGTCGCACCAGTGGCTCACGAGAGTACGCCCCGCGACCCACAACAGTAGCTCGTGGTTCAATTCTGTTAACGCTCTGGTTCACAAGTGTGTCATTCAGGCAGAGGTACGAGCGAGTAAAATAGGGCTTTAGAAGGCAACCAAACAAATGTGACGCGCATCTTTAGTCTATTTTATTTTTGCTTCAAGTTAGCCCTCGACTGCAATCTCACCTGCAGGGGTAGGACAGGCAGGAGACAAAAATTATATACCCTGATATATCTCCTGACAGGGGATATAATTAACGTGTCCACCTGCACGGGAACATGAAATAGGAGACGTTTAGCCCCGTATTAAATAATAGTACCACGGCATAGTGATCGGTGGGCAGGAGACAATTATCTCCCCGGGGAAAGGATAAAAATTTATCTTCTCCTACTAGCTTTATCAACTCTCAGATCATTGGCACACAAGTGGAAATAATATCCAAACAGTGTATGTGTTTATTACACTGTAATAAACGTAATGAACAAATGATAACTTAATGAATCGTAAAATGCGGACGAACATTAAGACAGTAGGAAATATGGTCGGGAGTTACATCTATTTGTTTCGCTGTGAAGAACTTAGTACCTAGATTACTAATAGTTTAAGTTTTTTCAACCTCATTGACAGACTAAACGTAGTATTATCAATCCAAAATGGCTGACAAATTTTCTCTTAGTAAAATGGATACACAGTTCAACCCCAAAGACTCCGTTGTACTCTTAAAGTCAGTGATAATATTGCAAACCTTGTATAGCATAGAAATGATATCATCCAGGTTACAATGTGGCAAAGTGCGAATGTGTAATTCATCTACACAAATCACCAGAACTGAATTGGTATGTCAATCAAGGCAAGTATAAATAAACATTGATATATGAGAGATTACTTGGAAACAAAACAACCGATTCTCTGTAATAACATATTGTGTTTCAAATCACAGTTGAACGTAAACAAAACTTTCAACACTTTCGCATTAATAATATAAGTAAGGATTACCCCGTTTATTTGAAAATCTTTACTGTAAATCTGACATGTACCAAAGTTTAAATATAAAATTTTCCAATTTGATATTCGAATTCAAAATTATCTTCGATCGTGCAATCAAACTTAAAAACAAGTGAACTTAAACGTTTCTTGAGCAAATACTTTAAAAAAACCTTCCTCATTTAAAACAAATAATATTCAATCACAAACAAACTCATTTTAAAGCCATTAAGGTCTTATCAATTTTCTTAAAATATTTTAGCATACATACTTCCAAATCCATATCTAGTTCACTTTAAATTTTTAACATTTTTGTGAATCAAGCAACACCAAGTTATGTTGGTGCATAATTAACAACGCGGGCGAATAGAAATACTGAGTGGGCGCATTTTAAACCAATTTAGCGACTATAAAAACCCAGGCGACAAATAAAGTGGCCCGAAAAAGTGTGTAAGATTTGTAGTCGATAGAAAATATTCGCTTAGTATTTTAGTTAGACATATTCAGTAATCACTACTGGTTGCGATGATGCGGTCTAACATGGTAACGGGCTAAACTGTTCGTGGTATGACTTTTATATGAAACCCATTAACCTAGAACACGTGTTCGTAAACAAAAACGTTATCGCATACGTAAACGAAAACGTTATCGTATACGTACACGAAAACGTTATCGTATACGTAAACGAAAACGATAACGTCATCGTTTACGTAAACGAATACAAAAACGTTATCGTATACGTAAACGAAAACGAAAACATCATCGTATACATACAAAGAAAACGACAACGTGTTCGTATACGTAAACGAAAACGTCATCGAATACGAAAACGAAAACTTCATCGTATATGTAAACGAATACGTCATCGTATACGTAACATTGAAAACGTTATCGTATACGTATACGAAAACAAAAACGTTATCGCATACGTAAACGAAAACGATATCGTATACGTACACGAAAACGTTATCGTATACGTAAACGAAAATGATAACGTCATCGTTTACGTAAACGAATACAAAAACGTTATCGTATACGTAAACGAAAACGAAAACATCATCGTATACATATAAAGAAAACGACAACGTGTTCGTATACGTAAACGAAAACGAAAACGTCATCGAATACGAAAACGAAAACTTCATCGTATATGTAAACGAAAACGTCATCGTATACGTAACATTGAAAACGTTATCGCATACGTAAACGAAAACGTTATCGTATACGGAAACGAAAACGTTATCGTATACGTAAAGGAAAACGAAAACATCATCGTATACGTAAAAGAAAACGAAAACGTTATCGTATACGTAAACTAAAACAAAAACGTCATCGAATACTAAAACAAAACATCATCGTATATGTAAACGAAAACGTCATCGTATACGTAAAATTGAAAACGTTATCGCATATGTAAACGAAAACGTTATCGTATACGTAAACGAAAACGAAAACGTTATCGCATACGTAAATGAAAACGAAAACGTCAACGTATACGGAAACGAATACGATTACGTCATCGAATACGAAAACGAAAACGAAAACGTCATCGTATATGTAAACGAAAACGTCATCGTATAAGTAAAATTTAAAACGTCATCGCATACATAAACGAAAACGTTATCGTATACGTAAACGAAAACGAAAACGAAACGATGACGTTTTAGTGTTAATTTTACGTATACGATGACGTTTTTGTTTTCGTATACGTATACGATAACGTTTTCGTATTCGTTTACGTATACGATGATGATTTTGTTTTCGTTTACTTATACGATAATGTTTTCGTTTACGTAGGTGATAACGTTTTCGTTTACGAATGCGATAACGCTTTCGTTTACGTATGCGACAACGTTTTCGTTTACGTATACAAACACGTTTTCGTATTCTTTTACGTTTACGATAATTTTTTCGTTTTCGTTTTCGTATTCGTTTACGTATACGATGACGTTATCGTTTTCGTTTACGTATACGATAACGCTTTCGTTTACGTATGCGACAACGTTTTCGTTTACGTATACGATAAAGTTTCCAATTTTTCGTATACGATAACGTTTTCGTTTATATATGCGATAACGTTTTCGTTTACGTATACGAACACGTTTTCGTTTACGTATACAAACACGTTTTCGTATTCTTTTACGTAAACGATGATGTTTTCGTTTTCGTATACGATAACGTTTTCGTATTCGTTTACGTATACGATGAAGTTATCGTTTTCGTTTACGTATACGATAACGCTTTCGTTTACGTATACGATGACGTTATCGTTTTACGTATACGATAACGTTTTCGTTTACATATGCGATAACGTTTTCGTTTACGTATACGAACACCATTTCGTTTTCTTTTACGTAAACGATGATGTTTTCGTTTTCGTATTCGTTTACGTATACGATGAAGTTATCGTTTTCGTTTACGTATACGATAACGCTTTCGTTTACGTATACGATGACGTTATCGTTTTACGTATACGATAACGTTTTCGTTTACATATGCGACAACGTTTTCGTTTACGTATACGATAAAGTTTCCAATTTTACGTATACGATAACGTTTTCGTTTATATATGCGATAACGTTTTCGTTTACGTATACGAACACGTTTTCGTTTACGTATACAAACACGTTTTCGTATTCGTTTACGTATACGATGACGTTTTCGTTTACGTATACGATAACGTTTTCGTTTACATATGCGATAACGTTTTCGTTTACGTATACGAACACGTTTTCGTTTTCTTTTACGTATACGATGATGTTTTCGTTTACGTATACGATAACGTTTTCGTTTACATATGCGATAACGTTTTCGTTTACGTATATTTACCGTAACACTAAATCGCCGGGCGTCACCACCATGTCTTTGTCGGAAGAGTCGTAACTAGCCACGGCCAAAGCCTCCCACTCGACCAGACAAAGAAAATTCAGAAATTTTTAATTTCCAAAATGCCCCTGTAAACTTTTAAACTCAAAACCTCTGCGATTACCGCTGCGCCAGGGAGGTCGGCAATATGCATTTATTATATTCGATAGTATAAATACTACCGCTTTAATATACTCAAGTAGGAATTAGGGGCATCGAATAAGCAAGTGCAAGTAGATGCATTCGCTAGATCCATTCTCTGGAGCGAGTGGGGCAAATTAATCCCGTCTGGATGAGATACCCGGCAAAGCACTCGAATCTAAATGCTTTCTTGGCACGGAAATAACAAAAACAAATTCGAAATTCGTTGGAACGAAAGGGCTATGAGACCCGACGCGTAGCAGCTTACATTTATTATATCACATATTTATTTATTTATGTAATGTCGTGAACACCAAAAACACATGCATCCAGCCATTTCTGGCGGTACAACATTTGAATAAGACTGAGGTTGATATAAAATATAAAAGTTGTTCAGATTAACATAATTAATTAGGCACTATTTAACTTAATTAATGTCAGTAATCAGTATGTCCATTAAATTATGTTATTTAATATCATTAGAAGGGTTTTTTAAAACAAACCATAACTAATTTTAAAATGTCAAGTATACCTAAAATAACTTAAATGTTATATCTAAATCAAATAATTACTTAACGACTGTGAAATACTGAAAGTTTCCGCGTCTACACGCACAATTGTTTCGGTTCTATCGATATATATTAAAAATCATTTAGTTTTCCAGGCATAAAAAGTCACTAAGATCTTATGTTCCAATTATGGATTTTTATTTAAAATTAATATGATCATATTTTATCCCCTCAACAGTGATGGCATAGTGGCTAAAGCTTAGGCTTCTCTGTCGGGTTGACCGAGTTCGATACCGGCAAATACATTTTTAGTCAAAATAAAAGTCAAATATATCTTTATTCAAGTACGGTCTACTTGAAATAAAGATATTTTTGACTTTTACCCATTCATGATAAATGTGTATAGTATTTTTTTTAAATGAATATAAAAATTACGTAACCAACAAATTCCTCTGGCAATCGCGGACTGGGTGTTTTGTTCACAAACCTACGACTCCGATGTACTAGTATTTCCATACTGGAAAACGACTTCTCGATTGCGAGCGAGCAAATCTTGCACTAAGGCCACGGGAGTGAGAACCTTCAAATAGTGCACATAGTATCTCTCTCTCTCTCTCTCTTACGGTTA
Organism: Pararge aegeria; assembly: GCF_905163445.1. Taxonomy (NCBI): domain Eukaryota; kingdom Metazoa; phylum Arthropoda; class Insecta; order Lepidoptera; family Nymphalidae; genus Pararge; species Pararge aegeria. Next base: position 8,268,863 of record NC_053204.1, on the reverse strand, counting down.
ATCCACGGCACAATCAATGTATATGCTGCATAATATATTTTGCCGTGGTTTAAAATCTGCTGTAGAATCTATTCGCGATTTGAAACGTCTGAAAATATCGAGCGAATAATTCACCCCACTTGCCAGACACACACCGGTTTAAAATTCATTAAAATAAAGTTGGAATGGATTTTGTCTAGTGTTTACCCATTAAACTGCAATTTTAGTGAAACGTTTACGAACTGTTAAAATAACTATCTCAAACTATTCAATTACATGTGAAAACTATAAAACAATGTTCTACTAAAAAAAATATAATATTTCTTTATTTATTTAGTCAAAGAACCACCAACAGAAACACATGTAATACATTGCCATTTCATAAAAGCCTGAGTTATTATTATATACACAAATGATTCAACTTTGCATAGCTAAAGTATGCTTAACGCTAAAATAGCTAGGTAACAGTGCCAAATAAAATTTAAAAAAAAACTTTTTGTTGTTTTTCTTTAGATGAAATTAGGTTATAAAGGCATTTAAAATATTTGTGTCCCTACAGCATGGGAATTGTAAAAAAAAAAAAAAAAAACGTCTACGATTGTCTCAATAAACAAATTTCGACTACTAGCTACTCAAAGAATTTGATTGCATTTTTACATAATTTTTCTTGAAGATTTACGTTTGTCAAGTTAAAACTGCAATATTGATAATGGCTGTCTAAGTCTGCAGGTGGGGTAGAGGGGCGATGGGGTGCGCTTTGATCCCTCCGCCTACAAAGGCTTTAACAAACCAAGACGCTACAAGTTTCCTAATTAATTAGAAAAATGGATAGTTAGATGGAACTTATTATATTCGCTGTCCCGACCTGCCTGGTGTTCAGTTTAGACTGAGGTTTGAAGTGGGAATGCGGGTTCGACTGTGTTTTGAGTGGGAATGCGGGGCAGGGGAAATTTGCGAATTTATAATTTCAGATTTTTCTTTGTATTCTGGTGGGGTGCTGTCGCTATTGAACACCCTACCCATAAAGACGTGCGCTAAGCGACTTCGCATTCCGGTACGATGTCGCGCTGAAACTGATCAGGTTTTAATATAAATGCTATATATACCTCATATATACCTCAACATGCCGCCAGGATAACATGTAACCATCTTAGACTGCATCATCACTTATCATCAGTCAAGGGCTAGCTGGTAGTGGAATATAAATAAGGTGAAATAAAAAAAAAACACAGAATACCATTGCTCTCTCTTAAAATAGGAATGGAAGATATAGCGGTACACAACTAGTAAATTCCGCTTTAGTGGCTTTGGAAACGGCGAGCGGTGGTCAAATAAAGGACGCACATCAAGCGTGAAGAAGAAACGTTTTTTCATGAAAGACGTTTATTTTATGACGACTGTATGGCACAACGCCTCAACAATGTCTTAGCCTATCATGGTCATGAAAGCATTTTTATGACGGGTGCTTTATTCGTGGTTATACTGGAAACTAAGTACTTTAATACGCTAGAGATTCGAGTGTACCCTCGCAATCGCAGTTGTTTTTGAGAATCGAAACGCTAGAACGTCACGTGCGTTCTTAATAAAAAAAAAAGTAGAATATAATTTATCTTTATAATTTTAATTTATCTTAATTTTTTTTTTATAATTTTGCTTCTTTGTCCAAAATGGAACAGTTTGACAGATTCAAATAATTAGAAGTTATCGTACCTTTCAATATTCAACTGAATGTCCGCGCACCCTTGATTTGCATTAAGTATATGCCTAAACCAAATAAGGAAAAGCACAAAAAAAAACGCAACTAAACACGGTTAAGTTATGTAACTTAGCATTTCAAAGTAACCTTTGCAGTTATCTAAAAATGCATTTTTTTCGTAGCAGTTAATGTGTATAAAACGAAAAATGACAAAGTTAAGGTATTAAACAGGATATAATGAATTTCCTAATTGTAAGTGATGATGCAGTCTAATATGGTAACGGGCTAAGCTGTTATTGGAATGAAAAAGTTATATTGAATCCATCTTCTTATTGAATTCTACACGATATCATACCGGAACGCTAAATAGCTTTGCGTTAAGTCTTTGTCGGTCGGGTGGTAAAATAACCACTGCCGAAGCCTCGACAAAGTTTCTTGTTTTCTTAATCCAGAATTCAAGTCTCTTTTACCGACCCTGATTATAATATAGTTTTTTAAACTATTATTCTAAAACACACATATCAATTTTAGTTTAACAGTTTTAAACATTAACTTTAACATTACCTTCATATAGAAGACAGTTTTATTAACCTCAATTCAAATTTTACTAAAGGCATCACGAGCTGTATCGCATTCTGAGGCCCGCTTTAAAGTATCTACGTCCTTTACAAAAAAGTCACTTGTTTTTATTCACGCTCGATTAACGCTGATCTCCTTGGCCGCAGTTTCCCGCGTCATTGTCAATCTCCTCATTTTAAAACTTATTTACATTACGAACTCATCAGCCGATGTTTTAATTTTGCTCAGTACTGCATCTCCGAAATTAACCATAAACAGGTTCCTAACTTTAGCCGGAGTTCCGTTAGTTTCGTCTGTATTGTGCATTTCATTCAAAGTGAAACAAAATTATCTGATTAAAAAAATGCACTATTAATCACAATTTCTGACGTAAAAATACTTAAATAATCTTTCATACAGAATTTAAGCCCTTGATCTAAACAGTGCAATTAAAAAACTAGGAATTTTCCGGAGAAGGTTCCAGAAAAGCCGTAGGAGTGAATATAAATAAATTAGCGATTCAGTTTATATTGAATTAATTGCATTATACAAATACATATAATGGGCGTATGAAAAAAATCTTATAAAACATCCGGTCTTGTTCAATTAGTCGTGACGTAACCACCTATAAAGTAAGAACAGGTGAATTTGCATAAATTTACGGCAAGAACAATTACGTAAAACATGTCTCTCGGATGATTGTATTGACGACGGTGGATATTATTCATTCAAGTAAGATATATTAAATATTTTTTATGAAACATTTCGCATAAAACAAAACTGTGAAAATGATTAATTTATCAGAGGAATGGCAGATGAGGAAAAATTAATGAATGATGGGTTATGTAAGAACAAAACTCTTTTCATATGCTTGATAAAATGGCTATTTTATTTTGTCTTGGAAAGTCTGGCAGTCATTCTAATATTATCAGCAAAAGTACAATTAATAGGTAAGTAAGCAAAATTTGTACTAGAGTATGTAGCGGCTTACTCAAAATTTGAAATTATAGACGAGTACAAATATCTGAAATTTTCGTAATATTAAAATACAATTTCGGGAATAAGGTCAGTCAAAGAAGAAAGAAGTAGTAGTCAGCTAGGATTCTGAAATTAATGACAAAAAGACTATATTCAGCATACAAAGCACAGGAAAACTTTACAAGGAAAACTTGCTATGGCTGTGTAGTCAACACAGAATAATATTATTCAAATACTCTTCTTTATCATAATTATTAATTTAATACTTAATGAACCTATATTACGACTTAACGACTTTAAAATAATTACATTTTCAATCTAATATGCCAGAAATCAAGAACTAAGGGACTTTATCTCAAATAGACGCAGAACACGTAACACTATTTACAATTAAACGAGAACTTTACATCATATTCCATAATAGATAAATTTATTACAAAGAGATAAATCCCAAGACACCTATTGTCGGCTGGTGGGCGTTATACAATCGTCCCAAGAGTCGTTATTCTAGAACTCTAAGCTGGGTTTCCACTTAGATACACCATTAGATATCTATGTGCCAATTCTGTTGTAATTACATCTCTTAACTTAGTTATAGTACAAAACTCACCAAATTAAACTAAATTGCCATTTTTAAAAATAGTGTCATCCATTCCGGGAGGATGTAGTATGATAAGTGTAGCGCTAGATTTAGAACTGCCTTTAATTTAGTTTAAGTTATAGCGCAAGTCTTTAGTTTAAGTTAGAAAGGGTAAAGCAGAATCATCAGCATTCTCAAATAATTCAATAGAAAATAGTAAATACACTGCTGAATTATTCTGGAGTTTCTATCCAGAACAAAGCGCGTTTGCAGCGTTAACCAAGAATATAAATATTACCAAAAGGAAACAAAAGATCATTTAATAACTAGAATACCAGAACTTGGGTACACAAGGAGAACATCAATAGAGAAGATGCAATGTTTGACGGTGCGTCCAAAAATTCATCCAACAAATTTGCCTGAAGGAACTTTCAACCTTAGAAGAGCATACACGCTCGTGTGAACCTAGCTTTAACAATCAGTGCTAAGGACGCACTCAGACAGTATGCAACGTACGATTGTATGACAAATAGTCGCCGATTCAAATTCCTATAAAATTCTAAATACATTTTCGCCCGAAGATAACAATAGAATAAGTGTTGCATCTTCAACTCATACAAAATATATCTGGTATGACATTTAAAAGAAATTACTTAACCTGAGAGAATTCAAAGCAATTTACGCCTATAAGTGTAACGATCATAATTTAAACTTAACAAACTAGATCACTAGTATCATAGCAGAGTAATTCATATTGAACTTATTGAATGAAATTACTTAATCATATCCTAAAATAATTATATTCAAAGAAATGTTGTCAGTCTAACCGTTAAAATAAATCTTAATTAAAACTTTAAAAACTAGATCACTGATAAACTGATAGTAGAGTAATGTATCTTATATCCTTTTAATTACTGGCCAGCTTCCATTATTGTCTCCATAATGTGGAACTCGACATGTAAGGACAAAGTAGTCTGCAGCTACATTTTCCCCTTACAAGTGGTCCACCGCGCATGCCTAGAACGTACGCTATTGTGAATCAGATTGTTATTTTCTACAGACTATTGTGCTAAATTGTACAACCCTATAAAGGCCGATTCAGAATCTGTTATAAACGCCTTTTACTATTTATAACAACGGTCTCGTTCACTTCCTTTATAACAATAATAATAACATAGAAGTTAGCACGTAGGGATTGACGTAGATTGACTCTCTACGGGGTCATTAGACAAAGAATAAATGCAATCTAAGAACGCTTCATTTGTTTTTGTTTAATCTAAAGGATCTCATTGTGTAGTCTACGATGGATCTGGAATGTCCTTGAGGATAAAAAATCCTAAAAGTTAAGGTTAAGATAAAATCTTGACAAACAAAATAAAGACAAACCAATTTTAATTTCATAAAGTGTCGACCAACAAATTGCAACATGCGATTCCAATATCATAGTGAATCATGGATCCACATAAGCTATATTTTTGTATTCTTACTTTTGATAAAGATACTGTCATCTTTACGTGGACAAGTAAAACCTACTTATATCATAAATGCGAAAGTTGATAAGGCTTGATGTATGTTCGTTACTCTTTCACGCAAAAACTACTGAACCAACTTGAATGAATTTTTAAATGAAAATACATTTATACCCTAGAATAACACATATACTTACTACTTTTTATTAATATACCGTTCCTGGTATTGTGTACCGTGGCTGGTGATTATTTGATTACTAAAATACTATTGACAAAGAATTGATTCACAATATTTGATGAATTAATATAAACTTTATAAACTTGACTGTAACAAATATTTGCAATGTAAAAAATAGTAAATTTTGCAATACTTTTAATAATTTTTTTGTAAAAGATTTGACATGAATTTTATCCGTCGCATCAGTAAACCCCACTATACAGCTACTCGTCTCCTCAAGTGCTCTCACATGTGTCTGGAACGTGCCTCATTGTCATCAAATTGCTCATCGCTTCCTACTGACTATTGTGCTAAATAACCATACAAAGACAAATTTAGTATCTATTACTAGTCTTATTTCTTTAGCTTTGTAAATAATAGATTCGTTTGCCAATAACATTTGTGATTCATAGAATTTTTAAAACAAATATAAAAAATAAGAATCTTCGGGGTAAGATATTTCCTGCAAGATGGTGCTAACAGTCGCAATAAAACTAATAAAAAGTCATTTAGTAACAAAGCAAGGAACGTAGCTAATCAGCACAACACTGACGCCGCGATTGCCGGATTAAATCTAGCTAAGTTAACATACATTCGAAAATCATACGTTAAATATTCCCTCCAAGAGTCGGTGAAACACTTAAATAAAAATATAAAACTGGAAATAAATTTCTACAGGACAATTTAATACACTCATTTATCACCATTCAAAGCCATTATCCTAAATTGTACAAACCAACTGAAGCAAGAGAGAGTGTTTCTTCAAAATAGAAGTAGGGATTATTGTACGGGCAACGCTCACGTATGAAATTTATCGAGATATTCCCTCCCGTCTAGTATCGAACCCATCCGGGATTCTTATTCATGAGCTAGCTCGTTACGCACTCAGCTATGAACACCAGATAAATTTCATACGTGAGTAATGCACCTGGAATATTCGAAAGGGTATTCTGGTAAACTACTAAGTATACATAAAGTAGCACAAACGAAACAAAGGTTTGAAGAATACTATCCGAATACTCAAAACTCTTGTTTATAGTTTCGTATTACGTTTTCCGAAGGGTCGGTGGGCTTTTTTTTTTTATCTAATCAATATAAAAACTGCATTCCTGAGACCTCTATAATGGTCATAAACGCGTATGAAGTCTATCAAACCGCGTAGGGCCGGCGTGGCCGACATTTCATGTCATTTTGGAAAGAGACATGTGCCCTGTAGTAGGACCGGTAATGGGGTTTATACGACGATCATGATTCTGATAACACTCCTTTAAAACAACGTTTGTGTTAAAACAAGATGTTCTAGAGAATTATCAATTGATAACCGATCAATTTAAAAATGTTTTTTAGAAGTAATCTTACTTGACTTATTAGTTCGTGGCGCGACTACCGACGCTTGGGGTTTAATTTTATGAGTAAAACTTCCAACACTGTATCCTACACAAGAAGTCGTCGAGCGTTTATTAAAGACAACGACGACGTTGCGGTCAAGAGATGAGAAAATGGCAATTTCGGCAATGGTTAACGTAAAAAATTGTCAGTGGGGTGGACCTGTGGAACGGATGCGACCGTCTAGTTGCTAAATTTGGATTTATGCGTCCGGCTCACGTTAAACGATACTTTTAACAGTAGCCTTAGTACAAGATTTGCCCGGTCGCAATCGAGATACCTTCATCGTAAAATGGCCCTAATGAATCTCGCTTTAGAGTCGCAAATCTTGTAATACATACCTTTATTATACAATAAGTCTTAGCTGTAGAAATGTACGTACATCTGAGCTTTAAATACGATAGGAATAAGATTAATTTGTCTCTGATGTTCAAGTATTTTGATTCTCGACAACGACTCCTCGATTGCGTGCGAGCAAATCTTGTCCTATGGGTACAGGAAACTAGTATATCTTGAGTTCAACGTTTGCAGTTCTTTACATATTTTGCAAGTGGGAATGCTATGCTAGCAGTAATTTGTTTTATTATTCTTTATGTTAAATTTATAACTTGAAAGTTTTAACTGCAATCTAACCTGGTAGCGGCCATATGTACGGCTCAACAACTGAAGCTATACTGACGGAGTTTCGCGTTGAAATAACACACTTTTTAACCCGAGAAATCCAACGGTTGGTGTCGATTTTTTAAAACGTCCAAAAAACCGGGACATTTATACGGGCAACGGCTAATATTATATGTATATATATATTGTAGGTACATTTAAATTTACGTCGGTTGTGCCGAGGCTCTCTTTACAAGCTTTAGCCACAGAAATAGGTACAGTCGGTAGCACGAGTTACGTCTATACTTCAGTTCTGATAAACAAACATCCAAACTTATTATATTACTAGCTGTAGTCCGCTGTCTTAGGCCGCGTTTATTACGGTATCTGACAAATCCCATGGAAACCATTTGTTTTCCTGGAATAAAAAGAAGCCTATATGTTACACTCCATCCTTTAAACTAACTCTATGTAGTTAGGGCGTAAGGGAAGGACAAACAACCGGGACTACTGCTACTAAGCGTCCTCTGTGCTACTGCTACCATTTATTGCGATCACTAATTCGTCTGCCCACGGCGTGGTGATTATGGGCAAACCGTTACCATAATATGGTTGTAATTGATTTGTTGTTTATTTCTTTGAGCGCGCTAATCTCTGGAACTACCAGTCTAATTCAATCAAATTATTATTTTTTGCATTCAAAGGTTAATAGGCATAAAAGTTGCACGCGATCAAAAAGTTTGCTAGTTCTTCATATGACTAAGATTATAAAGCTGAAGAGTTTGTTTCTATGTCTAAATGAAAAAAATCTGGTGGAAGGCTTCGGCCGTGGTTTGATTACCACCCTAACGACAAACATGTGCCACCGAGCAGTTTGTGGTTCCGGTACGATTTCGCGTGTAAAGCGACTATTATAACTGCCATACATAGGTACTATCTTAGACTGCTTCATGAACAGACAAAAAACACACGCTTCACAGGTCGTTGTAATACGCATATATTTTGTTCGTTGTCTTATAAGACTTAGGTTGTTAAAGATTTTAAACTAAGATTTTTGTGGTTAATCAACATTTCTTAAATATGGTTCGATAATAATATTGGATTTGTCGATATTTCGACCCAGTTGCATGGATCGTTGTCACGACGGGACTAAAAAAAAAGACTAAGATTGCTTACTGTACACAAGTAAAGTTTTAGAGGTGAGAGGAGTTAGTGCGAAGGCTAAGCTGTAAATACAGTCACTATGGCGCCCTCGGGAGCCGACCCGGTTTACGATTCGCCCTGTCACGCTTTATGATTGGAACGAAATATTGAGATAGATTTTTCCACCTGCGTTCTGCGGTGAAATTATTGAAATTATTCCGCAATGCTGGATAGAAGCAGTCGCATGCACTTTATACTTGCAAGAAAGCACTGCCTTCCCCCTATATTATACAAATCGTATAGCTGCACGGCCAGCCACTAGCAAAGCCAGGAGACAAAAAATATATCCCCTGACGAGGGATAATTTAGCGTGTCCCGAACAACTTTTTATAAAAAAACAATATTTATAGAGACAAAGGTGTTTCATTTAACAGCATTTTCTTTTAAATACATTTAGGCTTGGATATTAAAAAAAACGTTTGTTCTTAACATACTTTTCCCGTTTGTATTTTATTCAAAATATTATTTGAGTCCAACTTACGTTTTCTCCGTCACGCAATTTGCATTTTTATCACGAATCCGAGTGGGCAGTGCAAATTATCTTCCATAAAAAAATAAAAACATAATACTTTGAAAGCATTCGCCGACAATTAAGAATTTTCATGTTTACTGCGAACAGAAACTCAATTTGCAACAAAGGAAACCGTAAAACAGGGATATGAATATAAAATTCAATTTATTTTAACTAAGCCTACTTTATATCAGTATAAAAGCGGCGATAGCCCAGAGGTTTAGGCCTCCTATTCGGAGAGACAGACTTCGATTCCTCGCAGGGCCCTGAATATTTCTTTAGTTAAATATCACTTGCTTTAACAGTGAAGACAAACGTTATGAAGAAACCTGCATGCCTGTGAATTAACCGTATCGTCTATACCGATCCGCACTTGGTCAGCGAAGTGGATTATGGTCGAAACCCTTTTAATAGGTTAATAATAACCACGACTGAGGACTCTCCGAGGCACGGGTGTGGATACCGCCAATTTTCATTCCATCCATTTCTTTTCCAAATCAAAAAATCCAAAAATCCAATAAACATCGATTCTTGACCCGACCCGACCCGACATCGACTCGTGACAACACTAGTTGAAAATGCTAACCCAACGAGGCAATTATTAAAATACATAAATCGGAACCTATACACAAAATATAAACGTCAATATTTTTCTAAATTATACTAAAACGAACTGAACTGAATATCAAAAACGTTTGAACGTTGTAGATTACGATTCCACAAAAGGCGATCCAAAGCGATTTGTAATGGCAGTAATCCCAGAGATGCCTTTGATCCCCGCACCTGTGAATTTATGATGAACGTTTGTAGACAGTAAGCGAAACCGAAATGCCTCAAGGCATTCTTTATTCCAACAGTGATTGACAACAGGTTATAGCTTATGGGCAGAGTCACAATCAGTCTATGTGCTAGAGACATCTATACTTATATCATTAATGCGAAAGTTTTTCTGTTTGTTTCTTACCTATGAAAACTATCAACCTCGGTTTCGACTAACTAAACTAACTATAACTGTTTATCGACTAACTACAACACTTAGGCAGTAGATAAGTAAACTAAGTCAGTAGCATTGAAAAAATGTAAAATGGCGTGACAGTACATTCACTGTTTTTGAAATAAGGGCGAGTTTAAGATCGCTTGATCATCATCCGAGATTTCGCTTAAAGAGAATTTACACGCGTTTAGAATGTCAGATCTAACCTTGCACACGAGCGGATATATTTGCCACACTACTATTCAAATAGCCTGTATCAAAGTTATTAATATTTCCATTCGTGTCAATAAACATCAGAAACTGAGACAATGGTAGGCATTCTAATAATAGCTTTGTCTCTAAGTTGGAAGGCCGCACTTAATAGAAAGCCTTTCATCAAACGGAACGTACGTGCCACAGCATCTTTTCAGTCGCACAACTCTCGCAGAACGAACGAGAAAATCTTAAGAAACGCAGAGTACGCAAAGTGTCCTTGCCCCGTTTTTGTTAGAACGGAAGGCCTTAAAAAACCGCAGTTCCACACGAGTGGATGCAAAACTACCGATTTGACTAATCAAAATTCTGTCAATTACCATTTAGCAACTAAATTGGCAAAGACATTTGATAATCCGTTACCTACTGTTATTATAATGACCGTCTGACAGACTGCCTAGCTAACTAGAGTACCTAGAACAGATCACATCGACCAAAAATTTACGTGTTCTAAATAAATGAGTACGATTTGATGTTTTAATTAATTTAACCTAGGTTTTTTTTTGCAATAAATATGACGTTTTTTTTTGCAGAATTTTTGTATCCCTCACGTGAGAATCTGTGAGGTTAGCCCCGACCTCCAGTCTCCCTCAAGGTTCCATACAAAAAGGAGTCAACATTTGCTACCAATATCGCTACTTACAGTCCGAACCTCATTTAGATTCTAGTGTAACTCGGCCTATTGTCAAAAGCAGCGGATGATGATTACTTCAGGCCAGTCATTATGTCGTTGCAGTCACGATTTAGCCGACATTAGATTGCCTAAACAGCCAAGGACTTCATGCGCCCTGTGTACTAAACGCTACTCCTAGTACAGTGCTTGAGTTATGATTGCACGTCGACATAAGAAAAAGCATTATGAAGTACCGTCCAGTAATTTAACAAAAAGCATTAACTCAGCTACTTATTTATTTACTTGTGAACAATAACATAACTTAACCGCTAATGAATAAAACGATGATCACTGTAAAAATATTAAACTGCGTAACAGTGATCACGACCACCTCCAAAATTAAAATTTACCACTCTTCACTGGATATTTATCAAGAAATCTAGATATGTTCAAAAATATTAATTAAAATACAATAAGGTACAAAAAAAAAAGCTTTACCAAATTTAGGGCAAATTTTATAATAGATAATATTTGATAGATTTCCTCCACACTGAAACAAACAAAACGGAAATGCCTATAATTTGAACATCAATAACCTGAGGATGACGACTTTAAGTTAAAAATTAGAGATTAAAAACTTACCCTAAAAGTTACTGGAAGATTAAAAAATGTACCTTAAGTGAAAAATGAATATAGTAGTAAAATTGGAATTAACATGGCCAATACGTTACTTAATGTATTTTAACTTAGGTATTCCACCACACACTGCTTATGTAGCCTCGAATATGGAACCTACATCAAAGCTATCATTACCGAACAATAGTCAATCTTTCAAAATAATATACCATTACATTAATGGGTAATAAACTATTCGTCGTAAAACCTTGGCTAGTGGCATAACTTGGTCATAGTAGTCATAAACTTTTAGGGGCGTTCATTAAATACTTAAGCTCAAAATGGGTGGAGGCCAACAGGTATTTGTAAGTATAAAAAAAATAGAACGCGAGGCGTAGGAGGAGATCCAGCACATCTTACCAAGCCTCTCCAAAAAGAATTGGGCCAAATATCAGGACAGTCGCTTATGATCGTCTTTTATCATCTCTAAATTTTGATCATCTCAATCTTAAAATAGATTTCGGATGCGCTTCCACCATCACTCCTTTCCCTGGGGAGACAATTATCTCCCCAGGGAAAGGATAAAAATTTATCTTCTCCCAGAGCTTTATCAATTCCCAGTGACGCACAAGTGGAAATAATATCCAAATAATATATGTGAATCAATAAACGGGTGTAAACTTCTCCTATTCCATGTTCCCCTGCTTTAGCAGCTGGACACGTTAATTATATCCCCTGGTAGGGGATATAATCGGTGGATATAATTTTTGTTCTTGCCGTGCAGAGATGTGCTGGTTGCAAGGGATGAGTTTCCAAACGATATCCAAGAATAACAAACTGCATTAACATAGCGTCGCTCAGCGCTGCTTTACAGTTGCAATGACCGATTGCAAGCCAGTGGTCAATCTCCAGAGAGATTTTCCAATTGCGCGGGAGATGTTATAGTGCATACGTATGTGCGCAAACACAGGTGCTCTGAGATCGGTTTGATGATGAGAATAAAGATTGATGAAACTATTAATTGCAACGTACAAAATACAGATTCTTCTGTTTATCGCGGAGTAAAGCAAATTAAGCTTAATGTTCATTGAAAATTGTCTTATAAAGCCACGTACACGTACTCCAAGATAAACCGGCTCATTAACTCCCCAACTATTTACACTATATTGTACACATAATGAAGTTGCTGCATTCGCAAACCCTTCGGGCGGCCATTTAGAATCGTCGGCGCAATTACAGCCGAGTGAACGAACAACTTTTCGGAATTGAGAACGCGCTGCCATCTTATTCGCCCGAGTTTGAATATTTAAACCATTTCCCAGCTGATTGCATTAACTCCAATTAATATTACGAAAGAGCAAGGTCACACTAGCGACTTGCCGCACTACAAAAATTATACTGTATACAGTATATCTGGTCCGGTTCCTTCCCACAACTTTGGACTATCCATTTCCCAGAAGGAAAATGGTCGTATTGCGCTGGTTCGCATTGTCGTGTTTCAAATATTATTTAACCAGAAACGACTGCTTAACATCAATTTATTTTAAGCTACTTTTTGAGTGCATCTCACATTGTGTACATCAAATATCATCAAATAATAAGTTCAAAACATTTAATACAATGAACTCTACAGGGGGATACTATTAATGAGCTTTTATCACTTTCAAAAGTTCAAAGCAATATATCGATATACGCCTCCAGTTAGACTGGCCTTATGCATGGAATTACAAAATCCACGGACGGAAGTCGCTAGTGTGGCGTTCAACTAAGGGAAACAAAAAGAGACGTGAAGAAAACCTGACGCTCGCTTCGGATAATGATGCTTGTGCAACGCTTTAAATATTTGAATAAGGGCTTAATTTAAGGGTTGTTTAGGGTGCGAAAACGCGCGCTGATGATCAAAGGCTCGCTAGTGTCAGTTTTTTTTTACTCGTAGATGCATAAAGCGTGTAACTAAAATTATTTATGCATTATGCTCTAGCTATGTGCATGTTAAAAAAAAAATCAGCAAAATATATAAAGGGTTTATATGTTGGTTGTAAAAAAAGGAGACGAATACACCTAAAATGGAAGATACTACGACTACTATAAAGGTGTAGACTTATTTAGGTTGATTTCCATAGGAGTACACATTTGCTAATTTTACAGGAATCCTAACTAATATTATGAAATGCCAAAGTATGATTGTTTATTTCTTTTTCGTTTCTTTATGCCCTAACTAGGCAACCAATCCACAAGATTTTTGGCATAAAGTTAGTTGATAGGACTGCGACTGTAACATATAGGCTACGTTGTAATGACGTGACCTATAGTATTGAAGTACAGATTTAACTTTTTCTACCGGTACTTCAGTGGCTAAAGCTTGTAAAGAGAGCCTCGGCAACACCGACCTGAATATAAATATAACTACAATATATACATACACATAAACAGTCTTGCACTATCACAAATCACATGCGTTCGGACAACTTAGCTAAAAAGATCCATTATAGAACAAACGTCTTGTGGCCCACTCCAGAGCACGGGTCTTCGCTAAGAATACAAAGTATTTAGGCCATAGTCTACCGCGTTGGCCAAGTGCGGATTGGTGGACTGGACAAGCATACGGGGAAGTCACATCCACCACCATCACATTTCCCTACACCTTTAAAGCAAGTGATAATTATTTTCTTAGAAACGCGCATTATCTCCTTAGACAGGAGCGTGCCGTGTATCGAACTCGGTACCCCCGAATCGGAGTCTGTAGTCACAATCACTAGGCTATCACCGCTTGTAGTTACTAGAAATATATTTTTGGAAATTCTAATCACTAGACCAAGGAGACAATTTTTTAAAAGATTCTTTCATAAAAAGACTAAAATATTACCAACCTAGTAATGAATATATATATGATTAGACGGGAAAGCAACCGCCATTAGGACATATTAGTACATATTAGTACGCTACCCTCGTTGCTGTTTCAGACAGGTTGACAAACTGACAGAGGTCGCTTGCGGTTTACAATCGCATAATTACAGAGGCAGTGTGTTTTGGTAGCGTTAGAAACGTACTCCCGACGTCATTACTCGCCCGATCCCAACGTAATGGTTAATCGCCCAAGAGAAGGTAAGTGAAAAGAGTAATTAGTCGGCCATCTTACGTTTTAATTAGGCGTAAAACAACGCAATCGCATTCGGGAATCCGTTAATGAACCAGGGTATACCGCAGAGCTCAACGAGTTTCCACTATACCTAGGAATCGCTTTAATCGGATGTCTACTGATCTGGGTGATGTTAATGACTAACGACGTTAGGCGCCATCTAAAGTTACGACACCGATTCATATGTACTTCACAACAGTAGGTAGGACTTCAACTTCACTTTTGTGGGCCCGAGTTCCAATCCCAGCACGCACCTCTAACCGCGTTATATGCGTCCAAGTTATATGCGTTTTAAGCAATTAAAATATAACTTGCTTCAACGGTAAAGGAAAACATTGTGAGGAAACTAGCATGTCTGAGAGTTCTCCATAATGTTCTCAAAGGTGTGTGGAGTCTACCAATCCGCACTGGGCCAGCTTGGTGGACTACGGCTTTAACTCCTTCCCATTGTAGGAAGAGACCCGTGCCCTATACTGGGCCGGTTGATGTGATGTGATGATAATGATAATGATAATAATTCATAATTTACACACGTTGTTAGGCAAATTTCACACAACAAAATTCGTTTGTACGTTTGTACATTTACACGATTTCAACTCATTATTATTAAGAAAATTTTATATGTAAACTGTTATATTTCACTCTATTTCAAAACTAAGATTACATCGAGTATTAATTATATTTTTCTTGGACACAATAAATCTTGAGAAAGGTTACATACAGGTTATTTCATCACCACATTATCACGCTGCGACCCGTACGAGGCGAGCAAAATAAACAAAGCGCAGAAGAGCGACGTGATTCGGTTGGTCGTGGTTTATTTCGTTCCATAACTGAAAAAAGTTTGTTTAGGCGTTAGTACGTAGTAGGAGGTAGTACGCACCGAGTCGCGAAATAACGCTAGTCCGCTATTCCTAAAGGAGAATAGAGATCACTGAACGTAAATAAGTTTTATTTTACCGCATTCAAACCCGAAACAAGTGATGATGCGGATGCCTAAGATGGAGCGCATTTGCCTAGGAGATGCCTATTCACGCTTGATTTGAAGGAAACCATATTATAGGTATCAGGGAAGACGGAAGCCGGAAGGGCATTCCAGATCTCTGCGGTGCCATTTAGGAACGAAGCAACACGCTTTGTACGAGTCCAATGGACATCAACTACGTAACGATGCAGATCCTTACGATGCCTTGCAGTTCGATGGACGAAAGGTGAGATGAAGAAATAAAAAACTTCATGAACGAGTTGTGTTTACTCAGAAATCCGCAGTTGAGAGAAGTCTCGTAATGTCGGACGTGTTATTATAGGAATTACTTTCTCTCTCAAACAAGTTATTTTATAGCCAACAAACTAAAAGTAAAAATACTAAATACAATAAAAACTATTGAAAAATTCCAACAGAAACCTAGAGTAACATATTTAAAGGAAACAAGTTTTAAGGTGATTAAAAAAAAAACGTTCTCACAGAATCACCTTGACTTTAGTTAATGTAGTCAGGATTATTTGTGGCCCGTACAGTGGATACAAAAAGTAGTAAGGGACTCGGTAACCGGTTTTGATTCGACCATGCGACCGTTGTGTTGAGCTTGCGGGTTCACACACCTGATCCTAGAGTAATTCAAGGTATATGATCATTGTCAATCTCCCTTTTAAAATATTGGATAGAAGCGGGCGTCAGTTTGCGGAATTCCATGATAGACATCAAACCAAGCTATTATCGGCCCACCACAGGACACGAGTCTCCCACAATGAGAAGGGGTTAAGCTCGTATTCCACCACGCTGGCCCAGTGCGGATTGGTGGACTAAAAAGTAATATTGTATTGGGATTATACTATACTATATATATACTTAAAAAAAAACGAACAAGTTCAAGTTGTACAAGCAAACGATGGGTTCCGTACCACCCTGCAATATCATACGCTACAGGGTAGCCAAAAGAGCGTTATCTAGTTACAATACTAGGTGGCGCTCGATTCCATACAAATCGTAATTAACTTAAGATCTTCTTCTTAAGTTATAAGATCTCGAGTTGCAGCCTTCTGGTTCCGTATACGCAATTCTAAGAATGGAATCCTTGGATTATGCTCTGCGTACCCGGAGAAGCCTATATAGTAAAGAACTGGCTAGCCGTGCATCGCTACGGGAACTGTAAATAGTTACGAACCCTCTTTCGGGGTAATTTATATTTATTTATATTAATTGTATTAATTTCTTTTTTTTTAATCTTTTAAAATACTTTACTTATTTTTTGACGTGTATATTGAGATGGATTTTACCTTAACAAATAATATTATTATTACTAATAAGGTAATCGTACGTTTAATACAATTGCTGAGATCCAACGAGAAGCACCAAAATAACTTTTATTTTCATCACACGCGACCACTGAACAAGTACAAGTTTTTAATCATTTTCACAAACGATACATTTATCTTTCATTCTCAGAATAGCCTTTCATTCAATAAGACTTTGTTGTTGAATGAAAAGGTCAGGTGTCAGAGACGTGAGGCACGTAACTGATACACAGTTAACCTACTAGGTAATATCTCTCTACAACAAATTCTATGTAGACCATTAATAATGGTTAACTAGCATCATCTTTATGAACAAATTACCAACTACAGGATACGGGTCTCCTCTCAGAAAGAGCAGTTTGGGCCGTAGACCACCACGCTGGCCTACCACCGAATCTGCTAGACTTCACAAACCTTAAAGAAAATTATAAAGAACTCCCAGCTATGCAATGTTTCCCACAATGTTGTCCTTCACCGTTAAAACGATTGATGTAAAATTGCTTAAAACGCACTGCAATAACTCCGAAGAGTGCCTTTAGGTATGTGCGCGACAAAACTCGGTCCTGTCCGAAAGGAAGGCCGGAGTTTTATTTCTTTTTAAACCGAATATTATTTAAAAAAAAAAATTAAATTATCTTACTGAAATATTGATATTTCCTTTTATCAATGAATAGTCGAGGTTCGTTGTTGCGAGGCGAAAAATAATCGAAGTACATCTTTAAATATCGTAAAATATTTACGTAGCAGCAGGTAGATTATGCTCGGCGTTTGGTTGAATAGCGATGATTATCTTTTGTGAGCAACACCCAGTTTCCGTGCCGAGACTCAACGCTTGCGATGCCTAGAGGCAAGACCCTAAGGGTGTGGCAACCCATCGTCAGTTGCCATACAGTGCTAAATTTTTTTTTACTAAAAGTCAACGACCGATGAGGATTGATTTTGGTGACGCATAGCGTCACACACACTTGCCGTATGATGTTTCTTGTTATACTGTATTAACAAATTCTTTTTTACCAGTAAATTATCGCTTCCCTAACGTTATGTAACAACATGTCACGAAATGTAATAGAGTTGACATTTAGATAACAACCTGCCTGGTGCAGTGGTGTTCTGTTAGGTGAAAGGGGTCCCGGTTTCGCTCCCGGCTGGGAGAAAATTAGGAATTTAGTGCCGCCGAGTGACTTAAGAGTTGCGGTAAGATGCCGCGCAGAAACCTGTTAGGGGTACTCGTTTAATACCATCATAGGATAACTACATCATCAGTTACAACCAAGAGACAGTGCAGTCAAGGGCTAAGTTATAGTATATGTGCCAGTACTTCTCTAGTATAATTCACAAGCCATAGCTACCGATGTCGGTAAAACTACAAAGCTGGATTAAAAATCAAAAATGTATCGCATACTTTCGCAAGCGGTGCAACGTCTCAAGTTTTCCTTTTTAATTACTTCAAAACTCAACTAGACTAGAATGTTCTTAGACTTCTAGCTGTCAGATGCCCGCATCCAGTGGGTTACATGCGAATGTATAAATGTCACACGTATAAATAAATACGCGTACCGGTTTCGGATTGACTACACCGTAAGTCGTATCGTGTTAATGGAAGTGCTTGTATTAAAAATGCGAAAGTACATATGTCTCTTTGTCTGTAACATTAATAATACGAACCCAATAACTATACCACTGACCGAAAATGAAGGCATGACGCATATTTTTGGATAAAAGGCTCAGGGAAGTCGGGCTCGTGTTTTAGTTCATAAACTCCAACTCCTAAGCTACTACCATTTTTATTCCACTTGTACAAGTTATCCATAGCAAACCTGTGATGCAGCCTAATATGGTAGCGGGATAACATGTCAGGGATTATAATTATGACACTTATTAGACTGATAAGCGCCGACTCATTAAGGGTAGGAATCCCTTAGCGGTGTCGGCGGCGTCGTATCTGAATGCTGAAACTCTTGAATGCGGTGTTTAGTTTAAATAGTAGCGAAAAATCCCCCCAGGCTAGACCATAGAATAAGTCAGAACTCTCTACACTTTACACTTGTAGTAAAATTCAAAATGATTTATTTCGAGTAATCTATTTTATAAGCACTTTTTTTTACACTTCTGTTTTAGTGAATCTACCAGCGGTTCGGAAGACAAACACCACCTAGAAGAAGCGGGCAAGAAACTCAGTGGTTGCTCTTTTCCAACATCAACATTTACAATCCTTTATCTCTATCTTGCGGGAGATGGGAGCGGAGCTGACTGCTCAAAAGCCAATTTTTTTTATTCATCTGCTTTATAGTAACCTGCTATAAATGTTTTTATGACCACATAACACACCAGGAAGGTTAACAGCATAATGATAACAATCGTTATAGGAATATCGATTTGTTTAAGGCACTATTTTTATTCATAAACTTCAAGTAGCTCAGCGTGCTATGGAAATAGCTATTCTTAGTATTTCTTTGTGGGATAAGATTCGTAACGCGGTGATTCGCCAAAGAACTAAAGTAACTGACATAGCCTCTCGGGCTAGCATACTAAAGTGGCAGTGGGCTCAGATCACGATTGTCGGAGGACCGATGGAAGATGGAGTCGAAATGACCTCGAGTGGAGACCGCGTGTCGGTAAACGGAGTGTCGGATGCCCGCCAAATAGATGGAGTTACGACCTCCGAAAAGTGGCAGGCATCGACTGGATGAGGTTATCCGAAAATAGGGAAAGTTGGCCCTGCTTAAAAGGGTCCTATGTCAAGCAGTGGACGCACATGGAGTAGCTGATGATGATGACTGTTTAACTAACGTGTACTCCAGAAGCATGAAGGAAAGTTTATGTTTAAAGCTTCCAGTCTTTATACCTAACGCCGCGCCGGAGCAATTTGACTAATCTCTAATCACTAATCTTAACTTTGACTGTCACGTCTTACGCACGGGGAGTATAACGCTCTTTAAACATTTCTGAGCGATCAATGTGCATATCGCAACGGCCTCTTATCTAAAGCGTTTTGTAAGTCGGTAATCGATCGGGCACAGATAAGTTCGTTGTACGATAGACGGATGGCGTGTACAAACATGTTTTACCCACCGGCGACAATGTAATACTTTCGAGTAGTTTTTTTTTTTCTTTTCAGTAATAATTGACGGACTAAGCATCCAGTGGCGTGCACTTAATACATGCGCAAAAGCACTGCCTAAGAGGTGGATTTTTGCCATTTTATGCAAGTTTCCTTCTGTGTGTATACCCTGGAAAGAAACCCAGTGCACGCCACATTAAGCATCGCCTGTAAACAGAGCAAGACTTCGCAGGGTATACAACGAATACGTCAAGCATCGTGCCGCCCTGTGTTAACCAATCTGAGTCGGAGGTGTTAAGGTCATCATCTGCCTGTAATTACGCCGGGAACGACGCCCTTCAGACCGGAGCACGTTCATTTCATTGCAATGCTTCTCAAGCGGTCACAAAACGTGCGTGAGCGACGTCCTTTTGAATCATGACCATCAACCTAGTATCGGCCCACTACAGAGCACAGGGCCTTATTAATCTCCCAATACACATGTGAGAGAGACATTAAGAGTTTAAACTCTCCTTGTTTCAACCACGTCAAACATGAAAAATTTAATTTACCAACGAATTTGTTAATTCCCATAGCTATTTTATCGACAGTAATTTTTTTGTATTACCGGTACTAAACATAACTCCGAAGCACTCCACATGCACGCCCGCTGGCTCTTTACGACTGCATAAATCCAGTACCATTCCAACTAACAAACGTCGCGTGTAGTCGTGTGTTCGTACAAAATTATTATCCACGCGCCAGTTCCCCTAGTGCCATTTAACATCAACAATATTTAGCAAGTGGCCTTTTATGACCCGACGTTGGAAGCACATCGTTAGCAAAGGTGCAAATGAAAAAGAATCACTTAAAACTCGAAATGAAAACGTATTTATAAACAAAAATAATGTATGTATGTAAAATAAAAGGGAATTAAATCTAAAACTTCTTAGATACTACCGCAGCGAGGCATTCCTTTGAATGGTTTAATTCAACCCTTATTACATCGCTTAGAATGCCATCCAGTATCCTGTGAGAACCATTATAAAAACTTTTACTTTTAAGATTTTTTAGTCGAGCTTTTTATGAGCGACCAGAATGCTCATTGCTGCCGCTAAGCAGCATTGTTGCAATGCTGTGTTCTGGTTGCCGGTGTTATTACAGGCACGTGAGGCTTAACACCTACGACTCGAAGTTGATGAACGCAGGGCGGCAAGTTGCAGGGCTTGTTGCTTGCATGCCCTGCGAAGAGTTGCTCTCTTCATAGGCGATGGATTTTTACTTAAGATCAGGTAGGTTCCACCTGCCTGGTCCGTCAATTCCCCCCGATGTCGTCGAGCCCTGGGGCTCTTCTCATGGCGAGCTTTCGCGCTCGCCCCACTCCCCCGGTGACGCCGTAGCAAACCCTCAGGTGGTTAGCGGCAAGTGTCCATCCGAAATTCAAAAAAAAAAAAAGGTCCGTCAAAAAATAACTTGAACGATATTGTGTTAATGCATTCTGTACTAAAATTTTTTTTAGAACCCCTCTTTTTCTCGAATACTCAAGCATGCAGGTTTCCTCAACAAGGTTTTCTTTACCGTAATGTTTAAAAGCTAATAACTCCGAAAAGTCAGATGTGTGTCGGGTCTCCGCTAAATGGAGACCGAAATCTTGCCCACGAGGCATTATCACTGCTACATAACATCGTTATAAAAAAAAAAAAAAAAATACCAACTAACGTTGCGCCATTTCTCTTTCTCTTTTTCTTCTTTGTATACTCGAGACTTTAATTTACGCCAAGCTCCGTTAGGGCTTCATAAAAAAATAATAATAGACCCAAAACAACGTGAATTAGTCACAACAATTAACTAAAAAAAAAAAAAAAAAGTAAATCGCCTTGATTGCGAGGGATTTTCTTTAATCTTTTTCCGAGTTGCGTCCTCCGTCGAAAATCATCTTTGAAAATACGTAGCGAAATTTCTGACATTAAACTTTCTACAAGGTGACTTTATACTTCGGGCCCATTTGAGTCAGATTGTAAAGTTAGCTTTCCAGACTCCCCAGATGTCGGGGGATTTCAATCCTCTTAGAGTACGCTGCGAAGCTCTTAGAGCCGTCATTCCGGATACGTATCTCTGTCAACACGGCTCGAGATTACTGTCTGTGAAAATTACATCAAAGTTGGACGAAAATTAGATTTCTCATTGCATTCACATTTGCCCTTTGTTTGGTTGCAAAAGCGAACTCCGAAAGTTTTATTTACTAGCTGCTGCCCGCGTGCTTCGTTCACGTTTATTTCGATTTTCTACAAATACCATGGATTTTGTTTCCCTGGGATAAAAGGTAGCATATGTCTGTCTCCGTCCTTTCAACTAACTCTATGCCATAAATCGAGCTGATTGGTTGGTTAGGGCGTAAAGTACGGACGGACAAACAAACACACTTTCGCATTTATAATATTCTCACTTCCCCAGTGGGTTCCAGTAAAGGGCCGGTCTGGGAACGAAGCCCTGGGACTTCCTCTTGCGGCGACGTATTTGGATTGAAAATGGATCTTACTGGCACAGTCTCCACCGTTTAATAATTACAATCCTTACTTTTGGGACGTCTTATAAACCTTTAATTCCAAAATAATACTGAATAGAGCGATGGTAGTAAGGCACCTAGCAGTTTTGTTATTTGTCCACTTTACTAATACTACCGTAACATTACCGTTAAAGAATAACTACTGTAAGTAAAACCGAAAGTGGCACGCCAAATTACTCTAAGTGACGCGAAACTAATTGAGGAGACGTGAACAGTCAACGGCCATGTTTATGACGCAAGTCTGATTCACACGGCCCACGAATAAAAGTGGTAATTTTACCAACTAGCTCGTTGGTCTAGTCCAGAGGTGCCATGGATCATACTTTTCGCTTTAGCGGAACGCTAGCTGGCTATTTTGATAACTAAAGTGTTTTATGAAGATAGAAAAGAAGAATTACGAATGAAAAATATTTATTACAAATATTTAAAAAAAAAAAAAAAAATTGTGACAAAGGACCTGTTAACCTTTTGGCGCATTGCGTCCCTTTTTTTCCACGGAAACCCATGGTTCTGTGACCACCTTTTAGGTCTCTATGTTTATCGATAGTCAGAACCTAAACTTTTTAGTCTCGTAGACTGTTTTTTTTATTAGCCCTCGAGAGACCCTCCGCTTACATTTACCTGATATTGTTTAATTTTTTAAATTTGACAAAGCTAAAAACAACGAATTTGTTTTTGTTTAAATCTAAACTTAATACCTTAATTCATGTATATAAAGTTGTAATATTTAATAAATATAATGTGTTAAATTAAGTACATTCAGATCATAGATTAAAATTTGTAACGAATCTTTTCACGACCTACTAAGACGAAATCCACTGTACCTTCGTCAAATCAATGTTTTATCTCAAAGATAACCATTCATATATGTGTTTCTTAAGAAGTAAAAGTGAAATGTCTATGCATCGACTTAAAATATATACGGTAATTTACATGTGTGATATTGTTTTTCGACGGCCGATTGGCGCAGTGGGCAGCGACCCAGCTTTCTTAGTCCAAGGCCGTGGGTTGGATTCCCACGACTGGAAAATGTTTGTCTGATGGACATGAATGTTTTTTTGTATCTAGGTGTTTATGTGTATATTATAAGTATTTATGTATATTATTCATAAAAATATTCATCAGTCATCTTAGTACCCAAACCAAAAGCTACGCTTACTTTGGGGCTAGATGTGTCTATTGTTGTAGTATATTTATTTATTTATTTTAGTTAGTGTTAAATAAAGTTTAAAGTAAGTCCTTTGTTTATCGGTGAGTATACGACAGTGCGTTTTGGGACTTTAGCGCGTCACGCCAACAAGCTTATTGCCGTTTTATTGCACTATATAGTTCATATAAAAAAGGCCAGTGGGCCGACCTCGCTTAAGGTTTAAGGACTGCGCCAAAAGGGACATGACCGAATTCAACATCGACCGTAGACATTGGGAGAGGCTTGCGGAAGGAAGAGATGAATGGCGCAAGAGCATTAACGAGGAATGCCGTATCTGTGACGAAGCTTGGCTTGGTGTTCTTGCTCAAAAAAGGTTACGAAGACATACCACGGGATCTTCAGATTGCGCCGAAGGGTTCAACTGCCATATTTGGGGACGTAAATGTCGCTCGCGCATCGGCTTATTTAGCCATACAAAGTAGTGTCGCTTAGACAGTGTTTGAACCTAGCAACTGAACAGCGTCTCTCAAGACGTACAGGCCATCGATAGTTAATGTAATTTGTTTTAACTTCTTAAATATAATGTATACAAGTAGGTACTAACTACACTTAGTTGCTATTTATTATTCATTGTTCTTAGAAATTGCTCGTTGAAATAAAACTATGTGTCATTTTCATAATTCATTGTGACCTTCAGTTTTTTCAGCTACTAAAATACCACCCACGTGTTCCGTAAATAAGAGGAGATTTGTCGCTATTTTCATGATGTTTTGGTGTACACTATTGATTCACTCTAGTAAATTATCGCTTACTTATCTGACCTGACCTTACCTAAACCCGGCTAAAACACTACGACCTTTACATTTTTAGTTATAACAAAGAATGTTATTTTAATTGTAATATATATATATAACATCTGGTGTATTTAAATAACACGTGCTCGTATCCTACGCCAAGTGGATTGAATAAATTACAACCGGTTTAATTGCATTGGAATAATTATGACATGGCATTTATTTTATAGATTTCCATGGCGATCGTATTTAAAGCATTATTGAATTACAACACATGTAATATTATTTTATAAAGCTTAAGTTTTAATTTAACGAGTCTAGTGTTAAAGTAAATTTGTGTCAGAAATTTTATTAGGTTGAGATGAGCGTTTTTAGGAACATATTAATAATTGATATATATTTTTTTAATCCACTACTTTTTAGCCCTTAACTGCAATCTCACCTGCACGTCAAGCATGGAACGGGAAAACGATAAAAATGTATCTCCTCCCACAGCTTTATCAACTCTCAGAGCGCACAAGTGGAAATAATATCCAAATAATATGTGTTAATAAACGGAGGTAAACTTCTCCTACTCCATGTTTCAGAGATTTAGCAGGTGGACACGTTAATAGCTATAATTAACTAAAATGTAACACAAATAACTTATTTTTACTTAAATGTAATCTAATACACTTAAAATATTTTCATTCACTAGAGGACTAGATTATGTTTCCTAACAGGGGATATAATTTTTGACTCCTGCCTGTGCTAGCACTGCTGGTGGCCAGTGATGATGCAGTCTAAGATGGTAGGCGGGCTAACCTGTAAGGGAGTATGTAGTCATATCCCTAATCGGTTTATTTAACAAATGTAATGTTACAATAATGAAGTAAAATAGTTATAATTTAATATAAATAAATTTAGCTTCCGTACGTTATATTTAACGTAAGTCAAAAACTACGGCTTGACTTAAATTTTTTCACCCAGCTACTAAAACACATTCATGTTTAGACAATCACACAAACATTTTCCAGCTTCCCACTGCGCCAAAAAACTTCATACCCCATTGAGAACATTATTGACGGCCGACTGGCGTAGTGGGCAGCGACCCTGCTTTCTGACACCAAGGCCGTGGGTTCGATTCCCACAACTGGAAAATGTTTGTGTGATGAGCATAAGTGTTTTTTAGTGTCTGGGTGTTTATATGTATTTTCTAAGTATTTATGTATATATAATTCATAAAAATATTCATCAGTCATCTTAGTACCCATAACACAAGCTACGCTTACTTTGGGGCTAGGTGGCGATGTGTGTATTGTCGTAGTATATTTATTATTATTATTATTATATAGAACTGACAGGCACGTAGGTTCCCTTACGATGTTTTCCTTCACCGTTAAAAGCAGATGATATTTAATTTCATGACTGAGAAAAGTAGGAGGTGCGTGAGAGGGATCGAACTCTTCTGGAAATTAATGCTCAAGTCCTAGCCACTATCAATCATCATACATTTAAAATCTTGTTTTTTATTTATTACGAAAATATTATGTCTAGTTACTCGTTGTGATAATGCAGGCAATGTGTAATTCAATGCGGCATGACACCGCGTCTCATGACAAATTGCGACTCACTGTAATAGTTTACCGTCAAGCATCATTAGAATCTCAAATAAATCAGGGTTACCAATTGCTCAAATTAACCTAGAAATGACGCGGTGTGTTAACATACCTCCTATGGCTAGCGCGAGCGATGCAGTGCTGTAGCGGTCTCAGTAAGAAAGATGTATCGCTGAGTATTTCATTGATCTAACTGTCAAACAACTTATAGCCTGCTACAGTCTTATGAATGTATAATCAGGTTGTCACCAACTTGAAGTAGAATAAAGCTTATAAAGATTATATTCTACAACTTTAGTTAATATTAAGACAATAGCTGAAGTAAAATTGATACTAATTTCAAAGAGCGAAGCAGAGCTGATATAAGCTAGGTTCTCTTATTTTTGTTAAGGAATTTTAATAACATATTTTTATGAAACAGTAAAGCAATATATCGGAGAAATGCCGCGGGCATTTTGTGTACATTATTACTTGTACAACAAGGTCAGTTTTGACATGATTGAAATTTTAACATTTAAAGCTGTTCGCCCATGCATCGGTAGATGCCCCATCGCGTATGTTAAATTTACTTTTACTCAAGACGTGATATCGTCACAAAAGCATACTAAAACTAGCATATACGCGCAGCTTTATACACGTCATTTAAGTATTACTAGAGCTTTTTGTGACGGAGCTTTTCCGGGGAGGTACTGCTATGCTCATATCTGCCGCTAAGTAGACACAGGGTAAAGGTTTTGTAGGCCGTGTTCCTTGCATACCCCGCAAAGTGTCAGTTTTTGTATTTCCATTTTTCTATTCTTAAACTTTACGTCCAAGTAAGTATTATAAAGAAATAATTAAGAAAAAAAAAGAACTAAAAAATACAATACCTATTTTTTTTGTGACAACCCTACACACAATAAAGCCATCCAAGATAAATCTGTAATACTATACATGTTTGCACTTTGATGGCGTGTATAGGATAATTTGCGTTTGTAGAATAATTTGCCTTGAGTGTAATATAGTAATATATATCTATAAAACGGTACCATGACTGACTGACTGACTGACTGACTAACAAACTAGTGATACAAAGATTAATCAAACTGTGTGCTACGGTAATACAACTGTTCGGTGTTTTAGACTTTAAGTCCCGACGATTGCTAATACTCATCATTTAGAAATATCTGGGCAACTGCCCTTGACTCCTAGATATTACACTGACTGCCTAGATCAGGCAGACCAAGTCGGGGCCATCGGGCAAAGGTATGGTAATAACTTTGTATTTATTATCCGCTCATAACAGTTCTGCGTAACAGCGATAAGTCGGTCAAGCGCAATGAGTTTAAGTTATTTATTACTTCATTTTAATTTAGGAACAAACCTGTATTATCGGGTATGAAATACGAAATCGAATAGATTGTTAAATAATTTTGGAATCAAATTATTATTTTGACGGCCGATTGGCGCAGTTTGCAGCGACCCTGCTTTCTGAGCCCAAGGCCGTGGGTTCGATTCCCACAACTGGAAAATGTTTGTGTGATGAACATGATTGTTTTTCAGTGTCTGGGTATTTATCTGTATATTATAAGTATTTCTATGTATTATATTCATAAAAATATTCAACAGCTATCTTAGTACCCATAACACAAGCTACGCTTACTTTGGGGCTAGATGGTGATGTGTGTATTGTCGTATTATATTATTATTTATTATATTATTATTGATCCAAAATCATAGTGACGAAAAACGAAATTTAACATAGCTTTAATCCTGGAGACAATTATATGATTCTTTTTATGTCCGAATAATCGTACGGTTTCTGTGAGATTAAAAATAAATAACCGATTATATGTAGACGATAACAGCTGCTATAAAACGCTTTCAGCGAACCCTATGCCAAAAAGTAAGTAGATTTGTTGATAAGTTAGTGCGTAAAGGAAGGATAAACGAACAAACACGCTTTCGCGTTTATAATATTAGTTAGGATTTATATCTACTCCTCGAACTTAAGACTACAATTCTTGGTATTCAACATGGCGGCGGTTGATGCGCTATATCGGCCGCTGTTCGGAATACACAACTAGATCCTAACGTCCGATCAGCCGCATACGGTAGCACGCCATAAGCGATATAATATGTATGCTGCTAGACGACTGCTAAGCTACGTTTTGAAATTTATTATTTTTAGCATCGACGACGGTTTGTATGTATTATCATTGTATATGTATATCATATAACGCGTAAAAGAAAACCGAAATAATACTTCATCGGCATTAGAGGCACATTATGTACTATCTCAGAAACTTATCGAAAACCTAATACGTTTTTGAGTAAACCACTGTCATAGTTTTTACTGAAAGAAATCAGATACAGCCCTACCTAACATCAAATGCAAAAGTAAAATCAAGTCCTGTCACTTTATATATAGGTATGCGTCGCGTTGCGTAGGTACTATGCGCGTGCCGCTCTTTGATCTTCCATAGGGTTGTCATAAGTAAACATTTAGAAAGTTTTGAATTAGTCTGTATGAAAAAATTACAATGTCGCTTTTGATTAAATATTTTTACAGGGTGAAATATACTTATGCACCCTTCAACGGTATTTCGTAATTATGTTACACTTTGTATAGCTGTAAATTAATAGACTCATACGAGGAGTCGTAGATTCCAGTCATTATTGATGCAGAGGCTCCTCCACTAAAAGAGTTTCCATGTTCCGCCATCAGGGTCGGCCGCGTCCGTTTTAATAGCGAAACCCATTCACGCGGCGTTTAAAAAAAAAAAAGACCTTTTTTATAGTACCCTCAATGCTATGCTGAGGTCAACTTTCAAAAGCGTAAACCTTGACATACCACCAGGGTAGAATATTAATGGTTTTTTAAAACTTTATTCGAAATCATCTCCATCAGCTCTAAACGTATAAAACAACACGCAGTTTGCGAAACAGATTCCGAAAGATTTTCTTTCAAATTAATAGATTTTGTTTGTGAATTGATCTCTTATTAAATATTTGCTTGCGAGGTCATCTGGAAAACTAACATTTCAATTTAACTTGAAAAGGCTAGTAGGCTAGGCTAAGGCTAGGCTAAGTATTGTTCAGTGTTTCTGTTTAGAAATTTTCAGCACTAGCACGGAGTAATGATATCAGCGGTATCAACCGCGTGCGTCGGAGAGCACGTGAATCCATCGCTCATAATTATTATCACGAAACACTGACATCTCCTAACTCCGGGCTAATTACTCAGAATACCTAAATAAAAATGTCCCCCCCCCCCACCCCCAATCTGAATTTGGAATCGAACTCAAAACTTCGCGATCTGTTGCCCTTCTTAATCACAAACTACGGGCCTCACAGACTCTAAAACATATAAGTCAGCAAAATCATTTATGAGCTTAAACAAAAGAATATCTGAGAACACAATTAATTCTTAGGGTTTTTAAATCAATTAGACACCGAAATTATGTATTGAGTTTAGGTATTTAAGAACAAGTTTTTTTTAGTAATTAAAAAAAAAACTAGTCTAATGCGTCAAGCATAAATACTACACATTATATCGAATGGCGGAACTCGTTTTTTTAGTAGGTCAAAAAATAAAATTAAATAGATCACTTGGCGGCTTGTCTTTGTCTAAGGGTGACAAAAAACCACGGCCAAAGCCCCACCCGACCTTATTTTATTTAAATGGCTTTAAACAACTAATGAAACATAATAAAGTTTCCCGGGCATTCAAATTAAATAAACAAGAACTTTCTAAACTCGAATTGTCCCCTTTAATTTCAATTTTCCGTCGAGACCCTGAGAAAGTTAAACGGCAATTGAAATTTTTTATTGACTTACAAACAAAAGTAAGGTAAATTTGAATTAGTATAATTGCTACATTATATACCTATAGGTTGAGTAGAAATTGAGTTTTGAATTTAAAGTGTTCGAATAATATTCATTAATTCAATATGTTCTTTATTCAAATGGACCTATTTACAGGTTCATAAATATTTGTACGTTTATTTGTTCCGCTATCCCCATAAATATATATAATATATGCTACTACTATACTAAATTCGCCCAATTAAAAAAAAAAAAAACTACGAGGTTTTCAAATGTACGCTGTTCTAACACTGAAACCTTAAGTTTAGATTTTTCTTAAGAGTGTTACCTACACTTTAAAGAAAAATCACTTCGCACAGTCACAAACACTACAGTAAAATTGATATATACCTCAATTTATTAGATTACATATAGATTTAAAACGATTGAAAGGCTTAATCTAAATTTAACCTTTGATATTTAATACAAAATTTGTGAAACCATTGATATAAGAGAAAGTAAATATATGTACTCATTTATTTATAAAAGTAGACGCAATAACACTAGTGTTTTAATTGTTTAAAAAAAAAACATCGCGATTGTGAATGGTGGATCCAACATAAAAACGGTGTGTATGAATAAATAATTAATTAATCATCCTCAATAATAATAATCTTACACGCGAGGCGTTAAACCAGAACCGGTCCGACTTACTCAACAAGAAAAATGCAATACAAGCCGCGGGTGAACACAAAACACTAATTCAGGAATCAAATTCCGTAATCCGTCACAGCACGCCCTCAGAAACAGTCTCGCGAAAGACTGCAAGAGGACTGAACAACACTGGACGAAACGTAAACACTGCAATCAAATCCGACGAAAAACTAATAACACCAATCACCGATTTTATTATTCGGGGAAAAACACAACACAGATTATTTCTGATGTAAACAAAACACACGTTCGATTTTCGAATTATTTGGAATCTGTTAAAAACGCGTGTCCGATATTTAGATTTATTTGGAATGTGTTAAAAACACGTGTTCGATATTTGAATTTGCAAGAATCGCTCGGTAGGATCGAACGTGCAGCACGTCGACGCCACAAAATGCGACTGCCGTTCCGACGCGCGCTCGTTCAAGCGTCCGCCCAAATCCCGACATCAGAGAATCAGAGAGATGCCACGCCCCGAATGTTTTGATTCCTTTACGGCTAGGAATTCCTCATTCCCGATTCGATATGCTGACTCCGCTAAATACAGTTTAGAGTTAAGAGTTAATTATATTACTGAAGCCTACAATTTCCGATGGTTTTAATTTGTTAAATCCGATTTTATGTTTCACCTTCCATATTTCCGGAATCGAGTATCAAACAAAAACAATCGGTAACAGGAAATATAAATATAAACAAACATACGTTATGAATAGCAAGTAAGTGGATGATATTTGTTATACAATATAAGTATATTAGGTATAGTTTATCTTTCAAAGCAATCTCGATCGTAATTTTAAAAAGATGTACCTTAACGTGGGAATGGCAGTTTTTTTATGATTTCATTCATTCAGTTCATTTATTCTCAAATTTAGATAACATTGATTTTCTTGATAGCGAAATTGTTACATTTTTTTTATCTCTCACATAAAACTGATCATGACATATAATAAACGTAAGAACAACACCACATGCGTGTATAAATGCAGCAAATACATAGATGTGAAGGCTTACGTCGTATATTTTCCTAAAAAAAAAAGTAATATTTATAGAAGAGACTTCATATATAAAAGAATAAAGTGTAAGAGAATACAGTGTAGAAGTTAAATGATGAAAAATATTTTTTAACATTTGTCAAACAGTTTTGCTTTAGATAGATAGGCCTTCTTTCACGTAGCTTAAGAACAAAGTATTGAAAAGTTTTTTAGCGCATTTGCCGAATAATGCATCATTCTCTAAATATAAAAAAAGGAAATAAGTAATTTTTCCTTGAGCTCCCAATACGACATGGACATAATATTTCAAAATCAGATACGCATATTCTCTGTATTATTTGCAGTCAAGAATAAATAAATAAATAAATAAATATACTACGACAATACACACATCGCCATCTAGCCCCAAAGTAAGCGTAGCTTGTGTTATGGGTACTGAGATAGCTGATGAATATTTTTTTATGAATATAATATACATAAATACTTATAATACACAGATAAACACCCAGACACTGAAAAACATTCATGTTCATCACACAAACACTCTCCAGTTGTGGGAATCGAACCCACGGCCTTGGACTCAGAAAGCAGGGTCGCTGCCCACTGCGCCACTCGGCCGTCCAAAAGAAGAAATTGACAATGCTTTTTCGTAACTACAAAACGAAAACTTAGAAGATTTAACCCCAAAATCTCCTTACAAGCAAAGCATTCATTAAAAAAAGGAAACGTTGAAAAATAGCATTTAATTACGTAACAACTCTTACAGCAAACTAAACGAACGCTCCGTAAATAGATGAAATAAACAAACCGACGGCGGCAAATCACGAGTGAATTCCACATAATCCTCAACCTAAACAAGACAAGCTATGCGATGTAAACGTTAACGTATAGGACATTAAAACAGATAGCATTCGAAATGGCGTGGGCGTTTTCGGTGCAGTGTAAAATTTATAAACACAGCGTTAAATTAGTATATAGGAAATGGTGCTTGCGTGTGTTAAACATTAAATTGTAATTTAATTATATTATAAGAAGAGGTAGAACCTGGGTAATCACCAGAGAAATCCCCAACAAGTTGCAAGTGGCCCAGAGGGCAGTAGAACGAAAACTGGTGGGCGAGACACTGAGGGGCCATAAGACAAATGAATGGCTTCGAGATCAAAGCGAAGTTGCAGATGTAGTAAGGCAAGTAGGGCATCTTAAATGGACGTGGGCCGGACATATAGCTCGGAAGGAGAACTCTTGGTGCAAACGTCTCTTCGAACGGAAGCCATGGGGAGAAAAGCGCGCTCAAGGACGACCAAAATGCGATGGCAGGACGACGTGAAGAAGGTAGCCGGTTCGAATTGAAGATGTTGAAGGAGGCCTACACCTATTTGGTCGAAAAAGGCTGAAGAAGAAGAAGAAGAAGAAGAAGAAGATTAGAAGAAGTATGAATGAATGAATGAAAAATGTTTTATTGCTCACCACAAAAAGAACATATAAAAATAAAAGTAAAACAAAAAAAAGTATACAATTTGGCGGCCTTATCGCTCAATAAGACAGGTATGAAGCCTCTGGAGGCAAGCCTCAGGTTTATGTCTTTTTCGACCGTCTAAAACGTGCGAAATTCGCGTGCGCGCCGCTCTCGCGCGTGCGGGTGTCGTGCAGTCCGGTGAGGAGCACACGCTTATGCGAAAATTTTGTTAGAAAATTTGGAAACTCGAAAAATTTTCTCTTTTTGCAGGGTGGCGCAAAAGGCCAGAAACAACACCCCGCCAGCGGACTCGTAAAAAGTCTCGACCAGGAGCGGCGGTAAGCGTGTTTAGCAGTCAAATTGTTGAATGAAATCACTCGGGTTAGGTTAGGTTTTTTTTTTTTTAAAACTCCAAGGTTCCTTGGAGCAACCCTTTTCCTCCGACATGGTGGTCGGAGACCTTGTAAATCCGTTTTCTTTTTTATGACATTGTGTATTGTGTTTTATGTTTGTTTGTATATTGTGTTATGTGTTTGAGTGTTATGTATTGTCTCCTGTAGATTGATTTGAATGTGGTGTGTCTTATTTTATCGTGGATTGTGGAACTCCCTACAAAAGACCTAAATCCAGCAGTGGACGTCAATTGGTTGAAATGATGATTGCCAAATTGTTTTTCGTTATATTTCCGAAACACTACAGTGGAAGGGTCTTCTCTCAGACTGAAATGTCTGTCTGTCTGTAACGGACTGTCTCAAGTGCGGATTGGTAGACCACGCACGTCCTTGAGAACATTATAGAGAACTCTCAGGCATGCAGGTTTCCTCACTGTTAAAGCAAGTGATATTTAATTTCTCTAAAACTAGATGACGTGCGGATACCAAACTCAGAACCCCAGAAAGCCGAAACCTTTACCCACTGGGCTATCACCGCTTATAATGCACTGGCGATTGATATTCCAATGCTGCTCGGGCTATTTCTCTCACAGTCTAATAAAAGTAATAAAAATAGTTAATTGGATAAAAATAAGTCATTCATACCAGCAGATCTATAATCTTCATTAGCTCGCAAAACACAATTGCCATTCATTAATTCGAATGCCAATCGGGGATTATAGTACCCGGCAATGTCCGAGGGCTATTTGCCGATAATGACGGTTTTTTATTTATTCCACTACAAGTTAGCCCTTGACTGTAATCTCACCTGGTGGTAAGTGATGATGCAGTCTAAAATGGCATGATGGTTACCTGTTTGGGGGTTATGGCAGTTAAACTTACACCCATAATTGGTTTATACGCGATATTAATAACAATTGGTTTATACCGGAACGCTAAATCGCTTGACACTACTTTGGTACTATCGTTGGTATAGGGTGGTAACTAGCCATGGTGAAAGACTCCCACATGACCAAAACAGAGAAAATCCAGATATAATAAATTCCAATATTGCCCCAACCGGGGATCGAACCCTAGACACTGTGCCAGGAACGTAAAAATATCGGTGGGGTGCGAAACAAAATTTTTACTTCTTTCCAAAGGACTCTAAAAATCTGTTAAATAACTTTTATATAGGTTGTTGCTAACGACACGAAGCTGTATAAATTCGTTTGTCACGAAATTTCAATTCTCAGAAAAGAAAAAAAAAAAAAAAAGTGTTTGCCGGATTGCCTATATTTACGTAGCAACAGAGCAATAGACAGAAGTAACATAAATCGGATAATCAGATGTAAATAATATCACGGTCGTACGAAAGCCAGTTATAATACAGTTGGTTAAAAATAATTGAATTTAACACCGAACCCCAAAGTATCCACTAATTGAATGGCTCGCAAAGCCATTGACATTCATTCAAACATTCATTAATATGCAATTGGTGATTTTATTTCCCGGCAGTGTCCAGGGCTATTTCCCGATAATGCCAGTAACGGTAATATACTTTAACTAACGATTATAATGCAGACTACAGACGTTTAAGTGTGAGGCTTAATCAACAGCCCTTCGCATGAGATATGCAACGTCGTATTCGTTTTCACGTCAAAGTAAAATGCACTTAATGTGACTCGTTTTAAATTCTTATTTTCCATACGCCAGGATTTTTTATTTTTAAAATGTTCCATAAAAACACTGTATGTAGACAGGTTGACGAAGTTAAGCTTTAATGAAATATGCTTTATCTGACGTTACAGCTTTTCAATATTCGATAACGACCCAATGATTGCGAGATCGCAAATCTTGGTTTTCGGCCATGAATTTTTTTTTTATGATATTATACCTATTATCTTGTGGTACTTTATTAAAATCTAGATAAAGTAATTATTTATAAGTTAACATTGTACATTCAAATTACTTATTTTTTTTAACGAATTGTGTGCAATGACTAATTTTAAGATTTCGTTTTAAGAAATCCACTTCCCCTAACATAATATTAGCTCATCACGATTGGTAATCGTGAAGTGTGGATATAAGAGAACTTTATGCAGCAGTGAACGTCCAACGGTCCATGGCTTGAAACAGCACTGACTACTAAACGTGAAACTTTGTAAATTAAAAGTAGTACACAATTAACTTTTACCTTCACAAAGCAGAAGCTCGCAAAAATAAATCAACCAAAAACAAATATCCGCAATAAACAGAGCGCCGAACAACTTTTTCTCTCAGTCACGTTGCGAAAAAATAAAAGGGGAAAACGGATACCTAACCGTCATAAATAATGCTGGGAGTTACTACGCTACCGGACCATGTATTATACGCGAGAATTGAAATTTCCTCCTCCCGAAGTTTAAATAGCACGATTAAAAAGGCGTTTAGATATATGGCTGAAGTTAGTTTTCAAATAAACGAATGAACAGTAAAAAATAAACTTCAAGTCAAACAATAAACTGTGAATTAAGCATTACTAACTTTAATTTGAATTTATATAACCTTCTCCAAAAGTTGCTGTCTAAGCTATGTCAGTTTTATGACGTTTTATACGAGACTTTTTTTATCATTTAATTAATAAAATATCATATCTTAATATCATAGTCCAATATACCCCAGTAGCTGAAGACTAAAGTATTTGAACAATGCGTACAACACTGGCAAAGTGATGTTTCTTACGGCTCCGAAACGTGGTCGCTGACTGTGGGTCTTATAAGAAGGCTCAGAGTCACAAAGACGGATAGAGCTATTTTAGGAGTATGTCTACGTAATCAAATCAGGTATGAGGAGATCCGAACCAGAGTTACGAAGCCCAACGATCAACTAGGCCCGAAGTTGAAGTGGCAAGCGCGCACCGGTAAACGCAGCGTTGGTAGACCCCCGACGAGGTGGACGGATGACATCGAGCGAGTATTTGGAACTCCCTACAAAAAAACTATGTCCAGCAGAGGACGTCTATGGGTTGATATGATGATGGCGCAGTGGCGTGCACTGGGTTTCTTACCAGGGTATGCATACAGCAGAAAAATTGCATAAAACGGCAAAAATTCTTATTCTAACACGAGTTATATGAAATGCACGCCGCTATGATGACGAATATATGAAATCACCAACACGTGCTGGATAGCGTGGACCTTTTAACCTGCAATTATTTATCTTTCGAAAAGGAGGAGTCCTATAACCAATTACATAGCAGTGCCAACCAATCAACAGTTTATATGAAACAATGTAAACAGCCTTAAAAAAAGGTTAAATGATAGCACTGTTTTCCCAGTCTCAAAGAGATTAGCAAAAGATTGAAGAAAGAAACACAAAACGAAACAAAAAAAAAAAAAAACATCCGTATCCAACTAACCTCTAGGTAGGCAACACGGGAAGCACTCGATGACGAAGTAAAGGCGCAAAAAATACACAATTCGACCAAGAGTCAGGAAATATCAAAGCTTTGACTAGCTCAGTCTGGATTTTTAGACTCTTTTGCAATTACAAAGAGAAATAATGATTGATATAAAAGACAAAAAATAAAACTAAACTGACTTGAACATATTTGTTTTAAAAGAATTGTTTATTTATGGCTTCGACTAAGTCACCGGGAGTTATCATTGCATCGTTTGAGGTCCATAAAGGACTGAAGTGTATCGATAATGCAGTCGTATTTATATCGAAATACCCAACACCTCAGTGTCATGAACATTTCTTTAAAAGCTATTTATTAATTCATAATTATAGCGTATTTGTAAAAAACCTCCATTTAATAAAATATCTGACCGATATAAATTTGTAGTTATCAAAAGTTTAATTATTTACCCACTTCATAATTTTACTGTAGTCTGTAACACTTAACTATAGCTCAAACTGAGAGTGGTATCCTCCATCTCTGAAGATCATTTGAAGGATCTTCATCTGAGTATTTTAGTTCTTTGTCGTCAAGAGAAGGACTTCACTCTTTAAGAAGTTAGCTTAAGCTAGCTTAGTCTGCACTTTGCAAAAAAAGAATGCTTGTATTTACAAAACTATTTTATGAGAAATAATGTAACGACAATCATTCGAATACAAGTTTAGTGTGATGGTCTAACTTTTTGAACACAAGTAGCACCTGGTGAATCTGAATCTGGAATGGATATTTAATGGTACCTTTTATGCCCCGACGCTGTTTTCACAATGGAGGTGCTAACCAAATTACAAGCTATAATACATTTCTGCCGCGATAACTGCAAAGTTCCCAAGACACCCTAAATTTCTTTATCGATAAAAAATGTCTCGACACGGGAAGACACAGAAACATTAGTGAAGCAAAGTAATTTCAAACCGGTAACTGACTCGAAGACTTCACTGCCGCGGTAGACAGTAATTTAGGCTGTAACATTTCGTTTGAGCCTTGGGGAGATGGGAGTTACATATGAAGCGAAGTATGAGAAGGCTAAAGCTTTATTCAATTACGTGTACGTTTGTTTTTAGAAAATAGAAAAAAATAGTGAAGTCACTACCATATACATTTATTTTTGTTCTTACAAAAAAAAATTTAGACTTCACTGAAAATATTTAAACGGGTACATGATAATTTTTTGTGATTTGTCAATTTCGACCCAGTTACATGGATCGTGTCCGTGTGGCACTGATTAAATATTTTTAGTGTATATATTATAGATACATATTATATGATAAGACTTTGTTATTGATATATAAATAAATAAATCGACAATCACACATCACATAAATACTTATAATTTACAGATAAACACCCAGACAAACATTTTCCAGTTGTGCGAATCGAACCCTGGCCTTGGAACTCAGAAAGCCTGTCAATAACCAATCTCTGAAAAATTATCTATGCGAATGTGAAAACCGCATCAAAATCCGTTGCGTGATTTAAGCGGAGTTAGCGGATAAACAGACAGATGCGTAAAGTTACTTTAATTTATAGTATGTAGAGATAAGCTTGCACCAGAAGATTATCAATAAAAAGAGCAATAATCTAAAGGACATCGACATTGTAGTCATAAGCAATCTGTATTATTTTAATAATCAACTTTTATAGTATCAGTAAACAAAGATCTTTTCAAATAGTTATTTTAGCTATGTTATGTTATGAATATCTAGAAATATTTTAATAAGATAATATTTCGCCGATGCGTTGAATTTTCTTAATAGAAACAAGATTTGCGGAGAAATTCTTTTTTACATTTCGTTCGATATAAAAAAATGTTTTCAACATTTACTAGTCCAGCGATAAAATAACACTCTTCCTTTCAAATTAAATTATCTGATAACATACTATTTAATTATGAAGGCCATTGTCTGGATAATAAACTTTATGTTAAATAATATTGAAACCAAAGAATTAATGGATCAATAGAAAATGAAGAAATTATAAGTTGCAGATTTTCCTGATAACTTTGGGGATAATAATAATAAATATACTACAACAATACACACATCGCCATCTAGCCCCAAAGTAAGCATAGCTTGTGTTATGGGTACTGAGATGTACAGAATAATATACAGAAAACCCACACACTGAAAAAAAATCCTTTACATTACACAAATATTTTCCAGTTGTGGTAATCGACTGCGCCAATCAGCCCTCTGGGATTTTTGCAAATTGAGCTAAATTTTTTGCTTACATTTTGAAATTCTTCAGTAGTAAGTAACCACAGCTTCCATCAACATTTTCACTTTGCCATCTAATAAAAAGAAACTCTCACTGAAATGTTTAGTTTTGGTGAAAATTAGAATTAGGAGCTACTCAGTTTTTGGTTAGCTTATTAACAGTAAAATCTTTTTACCATTTACTATCAAGCTTAGCTCAGTAGTTACTATTGCTGCAAACAGGCTTCATCCTACTGACTACTTGTTATTATTGCAACCGTGTTACTTAATACTTTATAAAATCTACTTATATATATTGTTTGTTATATATATATATATATATTATGTATATTTTATATTTATATATTACGTATGTTTATTTAAATTATATATGTATTTGTATCTTTACATTTTGGTATTTATGTATATCTATCAACACTCTTGGCACTATCCCGTTCTCTTGATGTAAGTCCTATCTACAAAGGTTGCCTTTAAGAGATTGCTTGCAGCAATAAGGCCGCCTTTGCATGTCTACGTTGTGTACTGTATACTCCTTACTGTTTCTTTTCCTGTATGTTATACGTGCAATAAAGTGTTTCTTCTTCTTCTTCTACTTTCCGAGTAAAATAATTGACTATCTAAATAGTGTTCTTTCATTGTGTTTTCTCTACGAGGGATAAAATTCTAAAAAAAGTACTGACTGTGATTTCATATGATAGATAGTATATTACGTAAAAAAGTATTTTCCCTAAACGCTTAAATAAATTTTAAAATACACACTAGTTTTTTAATGTATGTACGTCATTAGCTGAAAAATAGCAACGGGCCGAAATACAAAAGTCTTTTGTATTATCTTCCTATTGTTATTATTATACCATTGTCTGTGTGTTCGTTAGTATTTTTTGTTAAATGTTCAGTAGTTCAGCGGAAAATGCAAATGAAAAAAGAAAAAAAAATTGGCGCTCTCCTATATTTTTATAATGGTGTAAAGTCGTCACAGTTGAGATGAATTAATGAACTTCTGTTTAATCCTTACTTATGTTATAAATGCGACCTTTTGTCTTTCCTTCACGCCCTAAGTAAGCACCAATCGACTTGAATTTTGGTAAAGACTTAGTTTAAATAGTAGAGGCTTTTTATCTCAGTAAAAGAAAACGCTTCACAAGGAATTGTTCACATTTTTTTTATTCCACTACAAGTCAGCCCTTGATTGTAATCTCACCTGGTGGTAAGTGATGATGCCTTCTAAGATGGTAGCGGACTAACCTGTAGTATGGTAGTCATACTAATCACTAATAGGTTTCTACACGACATCACGACACCGGAACACTAAATCGCTAAGCGGCACGTCTTTGTCGGTAGGGTGGTAACTAGCCACGGCCAAAGCCTCCCACCGGGCGACATATCAACAGCTTATAGATTAAACTGTTTCTGATTGCAACAAGTCAGCAACGTTTCATGCTGAAGCATTAACTAATTACTCTCCGAACAAACATTTACCTACCTATGCGATATAAGGTCGGTTTAATAAATTAATATCACCATCAATTTATATAATAATTTATTCAAAGAATGAAACAAATAGTTATGTTCGTTTACCTACTAAATTGCTCTTAGTTTTTATCCAACCTTGTGAAAATCAGATGGTTCCAATAAATTCTAGTATTAAGAACAATGAAAATGAAATCCTATATTTTTTATAAATTTAAAATGGATATAAAAAATTTCGGAACCGACAGGATTTGAACCTGTGACAATGGCAGCTTCCGCGCTTTCCTGATTAAGCCACGGCTCGCCTACCTTCGATGCCGAAATCCCAAACATAAATACCATAAATAACCATTAGCGATAAAAAGATGCGAGTAAGGTCTTCATGAGACCCAAATGAAATTAAATAGCAACATTTCAGTCTGGCAAATAACTATATATTTCCATCCATAATTGGGTTCATAGGACCCCAATTAAATTCAAAAGGTACTTTTATTCGATAAATCATCGTAGACATAATAAAAATTGATATTTTCCCAACAAGAATTCGGTTGAATGCTGAAAAAAAATCCGATACGTAAAAATTATAAAGGTCTTCATTTAGAAATAGATGCTTTAAAAGTTGCGAGTACATAATCCAGATTGAAGTTGATCTGTGGATCTATATAAAGTGGGTATTAAAAAAACCTCATACCATTCGGCCCGGGGCGTCGAACCGTACTATTGGCGGGGGTATACTAATTGAACTGGCTACCACTAGATAGATTTTTTATCGTTTTCGAATACCTCCCACCTGCATAGAACTACTGCGGTCTACAGCGGATTCCTTTTACACAATATTAGGATGATACTGTCAATTTTCTCTTGTATTTGTTGGTTTATGTTACACATAAATACAAAAACTAATCTTCATTTATAATTATATTTGAGAAGGTACTTTGAATGTTACATGTTATAAAAGTAATGTACCAGCGTCATCTCATTCATTCTTGTTCAGAGATTGCTAGGTGAGAGACGTATTACCTACCTTGCTAATATAATAAAATAATAATAATATTTTTGGATAATATTAAATTCAGTACTATCCATCGAGTCGTTTTTAATCTTCCATAACCCAATTTCTCACAGTATTTGTGATATTTTACGTTGGCACAGATCGCTTGGTGGCGATTGGACTGCCTGTATAATATTTGTAATTTTATTCATGTTAAACTTTTTATTATGAATTGGTGTACAATTAAGTTTATTGAATAAAATAAAAGATAAAAATAAATAAGTCTGTGGTTTGTAAATCTTTATTAAACTATAATAGATCCATCCACCTAGACAATCAAAAGCTATCGAGACAATCTAGATTGTAATTTCGATCAGTTCAGATCACTAATCGTCCACTTCACACTTCACACGACTGACGTCACAGTTCGTCCACGTTCAACTTCTTAGGTGGCTGAGTTAGGGCGTAACGAAAGGACAAAAAGTAAACACACTTTCGCATTCATTATATTGGTATAGAAGTACAGATTGTACTTACGAAAACCAATGAAACTTGAATGTAAATGAGATAGCCTGGCAGAGATCACAAGGCCGCGTTTTGTATTCGACTCGAATATCTTCGTTTTTCTCTATTCTTCCTTTATTTTCCTTACTGTGTAGTGGATGTACGAGTAAAAAGATTAAAACCAATAAATAAACTATTCGAAAAGTTTTAAACCTCACTAGGGGTTCACGAAAACCAATGAAACTTTACGAAATTTCACTCTTACTAGTGGGTTAATGGGTTCAATTCACGCCACGGGCAATCCACTACCGTATCCTTTGTGTATTAGCATTCAATATCGATTCCCACTATCAGCAGTTATGCTGAATCATTAATGGGAAATGATTCATGAATTTTCGCCGCAAAAATAAATGTTCGTTGATTCGATTTCATAGAAAGGAAACTTTTTCGATTGAATGAAAAGGAATATTATCCTGATTAGCAGCTACTGAACTCCATTTTATTTTTTTTAGGATTTTCTCTGGCCTGGTCTGGTGGCAGTGGCGTGCATAGAGGGTATGCACAGGGTATGCAGATGTTATAAAATGAAGATAATCTATAGTGCGAGTCATTTATACTTAAGGGTAGGCTTTTTATAACTCGTACTTGAGATTTTCTTCATTTAATATCATCTGCATACCCTGTGCATCCCCTCTATGAACGCATTTGTCTGGCGGCTTTGGCCGTTCCTAGATTGGTTACTGGCTGGCTGGCTGGTAGCTAGCTGATTAACCCTAATGGTTTTAACAGCGTAACGCAGAATGGGGCTCTGCAAGGTGGAGTTTGAACCCTAGGGCGCTGAACCGATTAGCGTTCCGGTGCCCACTATGTCGTGTAGAAACTGATAGGGCATATGTCGACCCCACCTTAAGCGGGATATAGCTAGGAAGAAGAAGATTACCCGACTAGTTTCGAACCCCTCTTTTAATCTCACAAAGCCTTCACATCAGATTATATCCAGGGTATTTATAAGACTTATATTGTCACATCACTAATCCTTGTTTATGAGACGCATTCTTCGCTGACCGTTCGGCGTATCACCGTGTTTTTATTACGTACGTCGTGATTGTTTGACCTAATCAAGAGTTGTCTACGGTCTTATAATGCTGCTCTAATATAACCTTAGTACCTACTTGTAATGATTGTAGAAATTAAATGAACAATGCATCAATGTATGTAACTTATATTAGGTAGAATACAGTGGCATGCATAGGGGGTTTAACCAGGGTAGGCATATAGCAGGAAGATCGCGTAAAATTGAAAAATTATCCTTCTATAC
This sequence comes from Pararge aegeria, assembly GCF_905163445.1. Taxonomy (NCBI): domain Eukaryota; kingdom Metazoa; phylum Arthropoda; class Insecta; order Lepidoptera; family Nymphalidae; genus Pararge; species Pararge aegeria. Next base: position 8,225,373 of record NC_053204.1, on the reverse strand, counting down.
AAATTGTATGAAATGTTTAGGGTAGGCAGTGCATTTGTGCATCTATGAAGCGCTCACCAATAAGAGATGCCGACGGTCCAACCAACTTATCTACTGTGCCTACTGCTTATATATTTTTTTTTCCATTTCCTACAACTTCTGAATCTTTTAGTTACATGCATGCGCCCTTGGGACGAGCGATTTATAATAATTGACATTGAAATAAAATATATTCACTACAATGAAATAGTTACAATAAGAAACTTACAGATCGATCAGAGAAATTCATAATCTAAAAAAATCTAAATGTGTGTGGTGAGCATATTAACATTGTATGAAATTCTAGGCTTTCTGAATAAATAATATGAATTCAGAGTCTTTCCGGCTGTGTGAATCCAGCTTCCATTTTATTAATATGGATACATTTCATAGCACTATACCTAAATGTTATATTAGAAATATAATATTTATATTGCTAAACCTATGCGAATACCAACACGCGTCCATCTCGATTTCACCGAGAACAGCGTCCGATCCATACATCCTCAATCGAGTGCTGTTAGTGGATAATTGGGGCTGTCCGGCGATTGGCCTTGACAGTCTTGCTGGCAGAGGACCGCAAGTACTAACCGAACACGCTCGAATGGGAAGACTGCTAGCGAAAAACTGAACTGCGTGCAAAGTTTTCAAAGAGAATTCCTCACATCGGTTACTTATTCGAACGCGATCAAGTTAACTACAATTTATATTATATCGGAGGAGCGCCATCTAGTTAGATACAATACTGAATAACCATACTGTCACTAGATGGCGCTGCTTTACTACCGTATAAATCGTAGAAAAATTGACGTGCTCGAATAAGTTAACGTAGGTAGTAAATCTCACAATTTCCACTCTGAACGGAATCATGACTAGGTATTGATTTATTTTTAGTACTAAACAAGTTAGTAGGTACTTAACGGCGATTCCACCAGCACGTTTTGGCAAAAAATGATATCCCCTATTCTATACCCAGACAAGGGATAAAGTTAACGTGCCAAAAAACTACAACAGGGAATAGGAGAGGTTTAGCCCCGTGCATAATTACTCGTATATTAATTGGATATTATTTGCACTTGTGCGCCAATGATCGGAGAATTGATAAAGCTGTGGGAGTAAGTGATATTTTGTCCTTTCACCGGGGAGAAAATGACTAGACGTGCTGATGATCAGCGATGAAGATGTTAAAGGGCTGACCTGTTAGGGGTATATCAAGCAGCGAGCCTGTTAGGGGTATATTAAGCCCATACTTCCGGTGCGATGTCGCGTGGAAACCTGTTCCACGCGACATCGTACCGGAACCCTATGTCGTTTATATGAGGTGCTGCTAACCTCTTTATAGTTAGGGTAATAACTAAATACCGCTTCATCTATCATCATGATCATCATTTCAATCCATTACCGGCCAACTACATGGCAAGTGTCTCCTCCCACAATGAGAATGGGTTAAGGCCGTAGTCTACCACGCTTGAACAGTGCGGATTGGTGGACACACCTGTAAGAACATTGTGGAGAACTCTCAGGCATACAGTTCAGAGGCAGAGTTTCCTCACGATGTCTCCATTCACCGTTGAAACAAGTGATATTTGAATTGCTTAAATCGCACGTAACTTGGAGAAGTTTGAGGTAAGTGCTGGGATCGAACTCGGCCTCCTGAAAATGAAGTAAGAGTTCTAGCCACTGGGCTTTCACCACTTCCCGCGAGTGCCGTACGGGGCGACTAAGAGAATACGGGCAGCAGCGTCCGGTGCTACTACAACCATGTACTACGATCACCAACCCATCTACCCAGCGTGGTGATGGCCAAACCCACCCGTTGGGAGAAGGAGTACAGCAGTGGACTGATAAATCAGGTTATTGATGATAAATCATACTATTTAATATTTCATGAAGGTATTTATTTAAGTCAATGTTATGCATTTATTTATTTTAATATATTTATAGTGTTTTATACTGCAACGAGATGGATAATAGAAAGTCGAAATTCCAATTTAAATTAAGAGGGGACGCGAAACACTTGAAAACACAACGCTATATTAAATCGCAGTTTTTATTTCTCTCCAACTATCAAATTACAGAATTTTGACAAATTTCGTCTAGTATGCATTTCAAAGAAGCTCCTTACCTTTTTTAAAATGGGATATATTTTTATCACGTTCCATGTTTATTCATAGTTACATGTCTGTCCAGACTACAGACAAATTAGTATATGAATCGCTAGCTTTTGCGGTCGGAATTTTAATAGAGCGCAGAAACTTGCGAAACGTCTGGTTTCCTTCTGTCTGTTAGCCGGTTATTTAGATGCAATACGCAGATAATGCATTTGTGATTTTATCTATTTTGTATTAGTTATTTTATTCAACGCTAGTTCTGTTCTTCGTGTATTTTATCTAACGAAGCGGTGATATCCTATTGGTTGGGGCTTCGGCCTTCTTTGAGGGGGAACCGAGTTCAAACCCCGTCACGCACATCTTAATTTTTCAAAATTGTGTGCGTACATCCTGTGAAACGGTGTTAGCCCAGCGTTAGGACTTTGGTCTGCCTTTTAGCGAACTCAAACCTCCAACGATAAGTAATTCATGTGCACTTTTTAACTAATTTTGTCGTACGTGTAATATCATTTGCTATAACGGTGAAGGGAATAGAGTTGTCTGTAATATTTCGTTATAAGTCGTTAAATTTCTAACATTTGAGCAGTGGCGTGCATAGAGGGTATGCACAGGGTATGCAGATGATATAAAGGGTAGGTAATTTGCTATATTCTGAAGCAGAAGAAGATAACTTACAATGAATAATTGTTAAGCTTAATTTTCATAGTAAACACTTTAAATTCATAATATTTAAGTAAATAGTATGGATATGCTATTCGAATCTTTTATCAAGATTTGTCCATGGGCTATGAATGTGACGTGACACACAAAGTTTTAAACGCCTATTTGTCGCGCATACAAACGTATTTACTATTATATTTTATCTGTTTGCTCGCTGATAGTTGGAAATTTTCCCGCTATTATCGTTTACTAACTGTTGCCAGCGACTTCGTCCGCGTTTCGTTCTTTTTGGGTGAAGTCCCACGGGAACCATATGTTACGCTCAGTATTCTCGGTACTTTTTGTCATGCTATAGTAGTTTATTTATGTATAGGATTTGTAATTTTATTTATGCTTATTTCAGTTCAAATTCAACTAGGTAGTTTAATACATTTATATTGCTTACTTCGACCGCGAACATTGTGAATTAATGTTGTAAAACGAACTTTCACCTAACTCCTCCTAGACGGCTGGACCGATTTCCATGTAATTTATTGTGTTATTTGAATGGGTACCCGGATGGTTTGTAAACAATTGCAAAAGCTGTTTCCTGTGTGTCCTGTCTGGTAAAATTGCACGACAACTTTGCCAGACAGGACATGTTTGCCGGATCCCCTATAATATAATTTAATAGATATATTTAATTTGTCCAATAATAAGTATTTTGACCAAAAAATTATTTTTACAAACTTTGAACACATGTCTTGCGTGTACTAAAAAATATAAGCGACGACGAAGCAGGCTTAAACTGTCGATACAATAAACCGCTTATGTTAATAAATGTTTGGCTTCCATCCTTACTCATTGTAATCGTATCTCTACGTATTATAGGTTAAGAAGATATTGGTAATGAAATAAATAATACAACAGTACAATACACTCGTACAGTTATTTTTTCCTCATGCGTCTTCTGTATAATATAAGATCTCAGTTATTAAATTAAGGCTTAAAGTTTTTGTAGGCACCTATTTGTTTTGAGATTTAATCCATCCCCGTTCAAGATTTATATAAAGATCAAAATTCTCCGTCACAGCTTAAAATTTGCTACCTTGGGTTATATTATTGCAAGTTTCTTAAGGATCTCTAATTTTTTTTCGCATTTCGGTCCAACGATAGATACTGTATTTTCAAGAAAAGTAGCGAATTTAGAGGGCAAAACTTATGTTTCGCTTTATAGTTACCACAAACCTATAATTTCATACATCAAAAATAATGATGACATTCAAGTACCTATTTCGAATGAATAATATTTTTATAACATTTGAATAATCTTTGTAGCATATGATTAATAAATATAATTTAATTATAATATGATATTTAGTATTTTAGTTAAAATTTAATCATTTCAGAGATATATGCCGACAACGCCAAAGAAGTTTTACTTCAATTGACGGCCGACTGGCGCAGTGGGCAGCGACCCTGCTTTCTGAGTCCATGGCCGTGAGTTCGATTCCCACAACTGGAACATGTTTGTGTGATGAACATGAATGTTTTTCAGTGTCTGGGTGTTTATCTGTATATTATAAGTATTTATGTATATTATTCATAAAAATATCAGTCATCTTAGTACCCATTATACAAGCTACGCTTACTTTGGGACTAGATGGCGTTGTGTGTATTGTCTTAGTATATTTATATTTATTTATTTATTTAATTGCGTGTAAAGGTTACACGCACACACATTTTTTAATAAATTTCAGCATATTCTGTTACATTTTGATAACTCAGCATTAAGTTGGTTAAAAAAAATTGATCCAGAAGTTTCTGTACAAATAAACACACAAAAAAAATATTTCCTCTATATAATATAATTATAGAAGTATAGAGTACCCATTTCTTTTTATTGCATGATGATATGGACGTACTTTTAATAGGCATCAAGGTTAAGCGTCTAAGAATAGAGTCGAGGGGTTCAGATGCGAGGCGATCCGAATGACATTTATTGCATACTACATTGTTCGACGTATAACATAATAGTTTATGTTTACTTATGTACTTCATTGACGGCCGATTGGCGCAGTTTGCAGCGACCCTGCTTTCTGAGTCCAAGGCCGTGAGTTCGATTTCCACTACTGGAAAATGTTTGTGTGATGAGCATGAATGTTTTTCAGTGTCTGGGTGTTTATATGTACATTCTAAGTATTTATGTATATTATTCATAAAAATATTCATCAGTCATCTTAGTACCCATAACACAAGATACGCTTACTTTGGGGCTAGATGGCGATGTGTGTATTGTCGTAGTATATTTATTTATTTATCTATATAGTTACTTTTCATAGAAATAAAAAAAAGAATAGTAAAATTACAATCACTATCTTATCGTTCAGAGAAAGGATTTAATCAAATTCGACGAATGGATAGAATTCACATGCCCTTGAAAGAATCATAGACAACTCTCAGACATACAGGGTTCCTCGCGATGTTTTCCTTTACCGTTAAAGCAACTGGTATTTTATTTGCTTTAAAACCTAAGTAACTTCAAAATCTTAGAGGTAGACGCATTTCTAAATATAACATGAAAAAATACATTTTATTGCACACCAGAACATAACGGAATAGATACCAAGAATTTAATTTCGTATGGTGGGTGGCTTTGGCCGTGGCTAGTTAGCACCCTACCGACAAATACGTGCCGCTAAGCGATTTATTGTTGCATTGTATTCGATGTCGCATTGAAACCGATTGGGGATATGACTACCATGCTCCCTAACAGGTGATCCCGCTTCCATCTTAGACTGCATCATCACTCACACCAGGTGAGATTGCAGTCAAGGACTAACTTGTAGTGGAATAAAAAAAAACATCAACAAATATTACACAGGTACAATAGACGACTTTATCGCTAAAAAGCAAACTCTGCCAGGCACATTGGAAAAGAAAAGTTAAAAGTTGAATTTTTTTTTAATTTATACACTTTGTGTGTACACCACAACAAGGGAAAAAAATGGACACAACAAGAAGACACTTAAAAAGTAGGACACAAAGGGCGGCCTTACCGCTTATTAGCGATCTATTCCAGACAACCTTAGGATTAGGAAAACCAAGGGAAACCGATTGGTGGGGTACTTTTGGGTAGGGGTGTATTATTATTATATACATACTTAATTACACATTAATACTTATCCAGATTACACATAAAGAATACTAATAATAATAAATAAAAAATAATAAACTAATATATACTATAACATAGATACATGGCAGGTTTACACGAAAATTAATTAGCAAGAAGAAAAAGCAATATGAATTAAAATGCATAACTAACCTAAAATAATTAAAAAATCAATAATTTATATTCAAAAAAATCTAATAATTTGTATAATATTGTTTTTTATATCACAAATACAATAAAAAAAACATGTACAATTTAAATACAGGAAGTTTTGAATGATTACTTTAGCTGTGCCCCGAGCTTTTTCGCGTTAACTATGAACCTAAAAGATTCGTACAGAGTTCATCTTGATACTAGGCTTAACTTAATTACGACAAGTTGAGCTAAATTCACGTTTCCTTTGATAACATACGACGGTACAAAGTATTCGTATCCCGAGCCTCGTGTATTAATTCAGTTACGTAATGTCTGATGTCTTTGATTATTAAAACTGATCGTTTGACTCATTGGTCATAGCACAATTGAAGAACGGTTTGCATTCAGCCTAGCACAAGTGTTCCTAAGTATGTGATTAAAACAATGGCATGCTTTGAAGTTTTATAGGCGCACTACACGTTGCCCGCGATTTAGTTCGCGTAGAAAGTTTGATCTAAATGCCTTTGTTATTCTCTTACCCCTCAACTAACGCTATGCTATAAAAAATATCGCAGAATTCCTCTGTGAAAAACGGATAAAATGGATATCTCTGACGTCTGGTGACCCAAGACCCTGGCGTTTAATTAGCGCGACGGCTAAGTCTAGCAATTCAAGGGGGCAATAGCGCCAGCAATTTGGTACCATGCCCATAAGTGAACAGCAAGACGGCTATATTATCCCTCGGGACACATGCACAGTTCACTCCACCAAACTCACATACGAATTATAATATAAGTTAGGATTTGGATGATAAATATCAACTATAGGCCCATGGAATAAAAATTCATGAATATTATGGTTTCTAACAAATAAACCCACTACCCATTTCTCAAATAAGAATTCACTATGAAATGAAATTACATCGGAACCCTGAATAGGAAGCTAATCCGCACACCAACTGACTGCTGAGTGCATAGGCAAGGAGCTAGTCGCAGATTATCAATAGCCTGTAACAGTCCACTCTTGGACTAAAGGCCTCTCCCAATTAGAAGACTCCGCGGGAAGAGGAGCGGTGGTGACAACTGTATTCTAATCTGTCGTCACCACAAAGCATATTCCAATATAATGTTAAATATCGCTGCAGTATATTATCATCATCAGCCGAATCACTGACAGGTCAGGATCTGGTGGGAGGCCAAACAGACATCTGTCAGTGATGACAGCCATGGCTAGTCACTTCCGCATCGCCAATAACATCCCGCCAAGTGATTAAAGATTCCAGTACGATACCGCGTAGACGCAGAGGAGGAAAGGAGGGTTAATTTAGCAGCCATAATCTTTCTTAGACAAGTTCATGCAGAACTTGTACTATCGAGGAAGGCCGAAGCTCTTACCACTAGTCTATCGATGTGTATCTATAGTTTAGTACAATGCTCCATTAGCACTAACTGCTCTCATCAAAGTTTCCACTGGCTCCCAGCTAACAATCTGGTCTGATTCAATTAATACGCCAAGTGCGTTGAACTGGGATGAGATCGATTGTGACTGCGCTATTTAACTATGCCTTCTTTTAGAACAAGTATACTAGTATGATATTTGGCCACGCGTGCAAAGATGTAAGAGTTGTATTTTTAAAACCGTATATGTAGAACGTTCATTTATTTTTATTTTATTATGTCATTCACTTTCGGGGGACGGAGTTCGAATCCCAGCAAAGCCATTAAAATATTACTTGCTTAAACGGTAGTGAAGGTAATATCGGGAGGGAACCTGCATACCTGAGAGAATATATAGGAATTTGAGTGTCGCTTTAGGTTGTGCAATATAAATAAACCTACAAAAAAAAGAGGTGCGTGCAACAAGCGATCAATATATGCGGGCGAAACCGCGACATTAGCATAAATACGCATATAATATAAATATATTATATAGGCTTAGGCTTTATTGTTATGTCACGTGTATATGTCACCTTGACACGATCGCAGTGACTCCCGCGCAATCATCTAATTGACGCACCGGACAAGATGGCGGCCCGGGTCCGCCGACAGTAATTGGGAACAGGTTAAAAAAAGAAAGAAAAAAACATACAAGCCGACGAAAAAGATGCGATAAATATATAGCAAAAAAAAAAGCATACAGTTTGTTTATACTCTTAGTGTAATAATAGTTTTTGTTGCCGAAACCAAGCCTGAAATTAAGCTTAATTTCCATAATGGTATTTTTTTTAATTTAAACTACTAGTACTACAAGTTAGCCCTTGACTGCAATGCCACCTGGTGTTAAGAGATGATGAAGTCTAATATGGCTGCGGGCTTACTTGTTAGAGAGTCATCACATCAAAGGGGTTAAGGCCGTGGTTCACCACGCTGGCCCAGTGCGGATTCGTGGACTCCCCGAACCTTTGAGTTTACCCCCCGAACATTACGTAGAACTCTCAGGCATGCAGGCATGCATGCATCCTCACGAGGTTTTCCTTCACCGTTGAACCGTTGGTGCGAGCTGGGATTCGAACTCGGCCCCCCGACGGTGAAGTATAGCTCCTACCCAATGCGCTCTGCAGAAGTTTACCACCGTTTATAATTTGTTTCACTTGAGCACCAGTGCTCGGGGAATTGATAAAGCTGTGGTAAAATTGTATCCTGTCCCTGGGGAGAAAATTGTCTCCGGCCCGAGCTAGCCTAGTCTCTGGTATAAGGAGACTGACAAATATCTTGTAGTAAAATGTTACGAGGTTCCATTTTTTACTCAGATAACAAACTTGTGAAGTTCGCCTTTCGAACGCTCGTCGAAGGAAAATCACTTCAAAGATAATAAGTAATAAAAAAAGAAAAGAAAAACAAAGAAAAATCTCGTAGGTAACATTGAAAACGATGCAGTGTCAACATACAAGATAGCAAAGGCAACAAACACAGCTATCGCTGTATCAATATGACTAATATACCTACCTATTATTTGAACGGTCGCAGATAAAAGGTAAATCAATAGTTTAAAACGCCCGCTTCGTTCGTGACTTGTGGCGCCATCTATTATGCAGTAGCCGAATCGCTAAGCGAAGCCACGTAGCGGTCGGCGGCGGAACTTCGTCTCAACTGATGGTTCGTATCTAGGCCATTAAAGTTGCAGATGGAATAAACTTTCCTAATACTTTTTGGTGGTGATAATAGAAATAGCAGCTTCGTGTGTAAATTGACGTAAATATTTAAACACAACTTAGCTAAGTTTAATTTTTGTGTGAATCGGACAGAAAGCATTCTTCTTCATTAGGTAGCTAAACGTAACAAGAAAAAAAATTGGTACAGTACAAGTAAGACCAGTTTCTTTTCTGTCTAGTCTACGGAACATGAAATCCTACTAGTATGACTTTTAAAATATTTTTTTAATAAATATAATTACTTTAGTATGTATTATTTAAGGTCGGTTTAAAAGTGCCCGTGCTGGTATCTTCTTATTTATGAATTAAATGTTGATGTAATTTGACATGTAAAGCAAGTTATATAATACTTATATTTACTGACAAAATATATTAAGGATAAAGTAAAAAGATATTAAATATTCCCGGCGACTTCAACCAACAAGCTAGGGATGCAGAAAGGGCCAAAAAATATCGATATAATGTATCGTATCGATGTTAAAAAATATATGATATCGATCTCGATATATCGATAAAACAGGAAAAGTCATAGAAAATAAAAATAGTCTTTTAACCACTCACAAATCTAGCTGTCAGTGGCGACAACAGTATTGGAAATACAAAAATTTATGATATTAATTGTTTCTACGAGCCTGGACTTTGAACAAGCCCAAGTTTTCCATAATAAAATATCGAGGCTTGTTGGTTTGGCCCAAACATTGAATTATAATTCTAAAGATAAACGCTAAAATGATTATGATAGTAGGATGTAGGATATCATTATAAGGTATTTTATCAAGACCGATCCACTACGCGATGACTTGCCAAGTGTCATTCCTATAAAAGATTTTCCAAAGAGGTCCGTCAATTATTACGAGAAAAAAAAAACGACCTACGTTTTGTTCTTTAACGTTTTCAATATCGATTGCTTCAACTGGAGCCACTATGTGGAACAATAGATACACGTTACTATATCAAATTTCACAGTTCAATGCGAGGCATGCACGCGCGATCGCCAGTGCTGATAATACGTTCGCTATTACGCCACTTGACACCTAATCACGTCATCAATGAAAAGATCGTTCACCCGAGACGCCATGCGGGCATGAGGTGACTGGTTGCAGATCCATGTATTTGGAATCTTGTCATCATATAAAACCAGTGGTACCAGAAGAGCTTTTTGTGACAAGAACCGGTCAAAGTCAAAAATATCTTTATTCAAGTAGGCCTGTAGGTGGCACTTTTGATGCGTACATTACATGAGAATTATACGGTAGTGAGATGATGGCGATAACAATATTCCTAAACTTAAAACTAAAGCTACGAGAGTTCCAAACGCGTCCTGGTCTAAGAAGAAGCCCACAACAAACTTATCCGGCTGTTTTTTTTTGTTATCACCATCTCACATTGTCATTTAAAATAATTAGAAGAGCAACCTGGTTAGAGCAATCATTCACCCCCAAGCTTTTTTATCGATAACGTAGTCCTTTATACTATAATACGACTTTTCTACGTAGTAGCTTACGTTTAAGGTCTGAAAAAGTACTACATATTCGAAGCTACTTTATAACCTCTTCAGAATTGCTTAGCGGAAGAAACTTCCTCTGCTCTGCCACAAATAGCTGTACTACCTACTACTGACTCCGTTTTATGTCCGTTCACATAAAAAAACGTAACCGTGTTAGTTACGCTGCATAGGACGTCAACTTCAATTGATTAAAAATGCAATAACGAAATACAAGATACATTTTTCGTATACCATGTCGGATCTCTTTACTTTAAAAAGAAGATTAAAATTCCGATAATAATCTCGACATGTCATTTCCTGATGAGTTAATGAAAGTGACAAATCAAGTATATTTAATAGACTAAATAAATACGCTTGAGTAATCAGGTGAAAGTGAAACATATTAAATGTAATGTATGCGTACATATTTATATATACGGTGATAACCTAGTGTTTAGGAGCTCGGCTTCACTTTTAGGTGGCCGATTTGGAATCCCAGCACGCACTATCCTTTCTTAGTTGAGTGCATTTCAAGCAATTTCATTATCACTCGTTTCAAAGGTAAAGGAAAACAACGTTCACAATACCGTTCTCAACGGCGTGTGGATATTGTGTGGAGATTAACAATTAATTGTAAAGTCAACATCTCTCGAGGATGCTCCGGTTTCAGAGCGAAACGTGCGTACATTGCGGAATTACGGATTATATGATGATATGATGATACGCGGACAAATAGTTATTTAGTTGTAGCTAATACCAAATGATCTGTCGTTTTGGATCAGAGTTTCGGTCGAAACACATCGGGTGTTAAAGCCAAACTTTCAGGGAATCTCCGGATTGACCTGGCGAGAAATCCTGTAAAGTTTGGTGACGATCGGATCGGATCCTATTTTTTAACTGTCCAACTGTCAAATACAGCTTTTATTTACTATGATGATATTCTATTGTTGGGTGTACATGGGTGTAGATAATAATCTTCACCCGCTCGAAAAGAGAATAGAAGAGAATGAATACGGAGAGAAATAAATGATTTAATATATTAAGAGACTTAAATTAAAAATTTAATGATGTAAGTTTATTGTTTAAATAAAATAAAGCAAAATCTAGCGGCGAAGCGGGCTGGGTACGCTAGTTTATTATATAATAGTTATAATAAAAATAAGTATCTCTATTTCAGGCATCAAGGCCTATATTTATTTATTTTATGTTAGTAAATAAACACATTATTTATTTATTAGTGAAAGTAAATAATATTTGTGTATGCGAATCACTGCCGCTCCAATCTATTTGAAATAGCACAACAGCGATTAACATACCTTGCAGCCCAACCTGCTAGAAATCATCTTCAGGAAACTATTGATGCTCCCCCCCCACCCTCCCACAAACTTCGCTCCAGGGCGCCACATCTCATACACATTGTGGCGTAAAACATACCAACTGCAGTGGCGAGCATAGAGGGTATGCAGATGATATAAGATGAAGAAAATATCCAGTATGAGTTATAAATACTTGAGGGTAGGCTTTTTATAACTCTTACAATGCCTATCCTTAAGTTTTTTATAACTCTTACCGGAGATTTTCTTCATTTTATATCATCTGCATACCCTGCTCATACCCTCTATGCACGCCACTGACCAACTGTAATGCATGCGATCCTTTTCTTAACCTTGCTGTAGACAAGGATGGCAATACAAATTCAATCTACAATCTGAAGATTTTGAATCAAATATACAGAGGATAACTAATCCCTACCGTTAACACCTAAACCAATCTAGTAGACATTTCTTTCAAAGGCTGATTGCCTTCCTGAAGAACAGACAACTATTTTTTTAGTCTTGGAAAAGAAACATTTTTTTTTGGTTTTGATTTTGGTTAATAATAAAATCTTGTTTTTTTGCGATATATCTTCTGTAATACGCTCGGCCGGCTTTGCGGTCCCTTTTATTCGAGATCGATGCAGTGTTCAAGCCACAAAAAGGTACACTGTCTCATTTAAGAATGCCAGAGTGTGGATAAATTTTGAATTGAATATTAGTATGGGTGTCGATAAGAGTCTCGGTCGGGCACCGCATGGACACTAGCCGGTTAGTCACCTCAGCACGGCTTCCGCGGTGACGTCAGCGAACCGGCGCCCGCGCATGTCGTCTGATTGTTTCCAACGTCTTCACATTCTTGTCATCTTTGAGTGATAATCAGTGACCCCTATTATTAGCACTGACGGACGGACTTGACGGACCAAGCATATGGGCCCCAGGATGGTAAGAGGGAAACAATCACCAATAAACAAAGCACTTATTCGCATGCAAGGTTCCTTTCAAAGACCTGCCCTGTGCCATCAACCTTCTCTTTTGTCTTCAATTGTTTGACTCCATTTTGGCGCGGTAATACGAGTATCCTCGGAACTAGTTTGAATAACT